>NC_141025.1:14392500-14537500 GCF_052040795.2 Danio rerio
TTCACTCCTAAAAACACCAACAGCAGTTTAGAACAGCAGTTCAGAGTTCTAATCATGATGTCATGGAGAAGAGCTCAGCTGAGGAGTCATTTTGAATGAAAACAGTTGAAATGAGACATTTTAATGTAATTCGTCCATCCACCCTTTTTACATGAATCATGGATGTGTAACATGTTAAACTTAAAAATTGTATATACACACAAGCACACACCCACACACATTTATTTATATAAATATATACACACACATACACGCACATACAGTTGGAGTCAGAATTATTAGACCCCCTGTTAATTTTTTTTCTCAGTTTCTGTTCAATGAGTTTTAATAACTCATTTCTAATAACTGATTTATTTTATCTTTGCCATGATGACAGTAAATAATATTTGACTAGATATTTTTTAAGACACTTCTATACATACAGTTTAAAACGACATTTAAAGGCTTCACTAGGTTAATTAGGTTAACTAGGCAGGTTAGGGTAATTAGGTAAGTTAATGTCGAACGATGGTTTGTTCTGTAGACTATCAAAAAAAAAAAAAGCTTAAAGGGGCTAATAATTTTGACCATTAAATTGTTCATAAGAAATTAAAAACTGCTTTTATTCTAGTCAAAATAGGGGCTGGTAATTCTGACATCAACTGTGTGTGTGTCTGTGTTTTGTGTGTGTGTTGTTTTTAAACCTATTTAAGCCTTTAAATGTCACTTTAAGCTGTATTGAAGCTGTCTTATGTTTAGAAATGTTTTGAAAAAATCTCTCCGTTAAACAGTATTTGGGGAAAACAATAAACGGGGGGGGGGGAGACTTTAACTTTCTACAGTTAAAGTTCTGACTTTAACTGTAGAATAAAATAAATTTATATTATACAATAATGCAAAATATGAATCTGCAGTAGTGGGACTTTGGAATAGTCTGCCTATGCATGTTAGAAAGGCCCAAACACTTTCTGCTTTCAAGTCTTAGTCTGTGTGAGATCTATTATTTTATCGTATTTTATTCACCTTTTTTATACCATCGTATTCAATTTCAGAATTTTTAAAATTATAATTATTTTGATTTTATTGCACTCATAGCTGTACAGCATTCGGTGAAAACCTGTTCCCAAAAATGTGCTTTATAAATAATGTTATCTATAGTATAATAAAACTACAAAATATTAAATAATCACATTACATCAAACTAAAATATGGTACACCCACCGGCCACTTTATTAGGCACACCTGTCCATCTGCTCGTTAATGCAAATTTCTAATCAGCCAATCACATGGCAGCAGTTCAATGCATTCAGGCATGTAGACAGGGTCAAGACGATCTGCTGCAGTTCAAACCGAGCATCAGAATGGGAAAAAAAAGGTGATTTAATTGACTTTGAATGTGCCATGGTTGTTAGTCTGGCCATACTATAGTACAAATGTGCAGTGAAGTTTGAGAATCCTGCTTGTCGTACTGTGTAGTGAAGTCTGAATACTCATTCATTTCCTATGGCGGTCACTCTTGACTGGGAACACCACAAGTGTATCAAGTATGATTAAAACACTCAATTTAATAAAAGAGGCGATCATCACCTTTATATGGGCACTATCATACACCCGGCGCAATGTGGCGCAAGGCGCGTTGCAATAGTCTTTTGCTACTTTCAGCTTGGTGCACGGGTCATTTTGAGGTGTTGCGCCATGCTGTTTAAATAGCAAATGTATTTGCGCTCAAATGAGCGCCCATAGGCGTTCTGGTCTAAAAAAGCAGGTGTGTTTTGGCGTGTTGCTGTTTTGAGAAACTGTAAATAGTCTGATCTTTAGACTAGAACAAAGTCTGTCTATTGTCTGGCGCAAAGTGCGCCTGGCTTACACAATACACACAAGTTGTAGAGCAATACGCAAATAACTTTACGTATGAAAAAGATATAATATATTAAGGATATATATATAATAAGGATATATATATATATATATATATATATATATATATATATATATATATACGATATAAATATAAATGATTAAAATATTACAAAACATTCTTCATCTCAGGAGGCTTTTTCAGTTCATTCAATTTGCTTTTGTATAATGTTATTATAATTAGCAGTATTATTTATTATATACATATTTTTATTTGTTTTATTAAAAACAAGCTTAGATTTGTCCGCCTGTGAGGTTTTAGACCATATGGGGCACAGCAGGTGTATTTGGAAAAACTCAGTATTTTGACCACACTTGGTTATTATTGTTCATTTATTATTTTGCTGGAAATTAGAACTGAATTTAGAAATAGTTTTGAAACAAATCTTTGAGCTTAACAAACTAAATTAATTATTTATGGGCTAATTGATGCCTGTGCGGTAAGGTTTCCCTATCCACGAGAGCAAAAGCGAGAGTGAACTTATTTTACGTCATGTAAATAGCGAATGCGCTCTTGGTGCGACGCAGCTGGCTCTTAAAGGGAATGGGAGATGACACTCTGATTGGTTTATTCTCAAAACACACCTATAACTCATTAAGAAAATAAACTCAACCCTTTTAGACCATGCGCCACAGCGCAAAGCAGATTTTCCCGTCCTTAAATTAGCAAAAATGCGTTCTGACACGCCCTGAAAGCGTTTGCGCCCTGGGTTTTGCGTTCTGTGCATGGACCGTCAAAAAAGAGCCCTATATGTTCAAGTGCATAGTGTGGAGGATATAATAAGGCATTGAGGCAATTAGATGTAAAACAATATTTATAAGTGGTCAAAGTTCGACAGGAAGGTTAAAGGATACTTAAAAAAATGAGTGGCACATATTGCAAAATGATAGATTTACATAACAAGATAAGACAAATTTTTTCACACATGTTCTGGCTGGTAAAACAGATGATTACTTTTACCTGAGGTTGAGCTGAGCTGACGGAGCTGGCTGTTTACAAATCAAAACACAGATTACACAAACATCTTTGCTTCTGCTACAACGTTTGAGCTTTCGTTTACCATATGTAATATGTAGTTGTGGGAACACAAAACAATGCAAAAATTTAAAAACTTTGAGTATAAATAAAATTGGGATCATTTTTTCCCTTCATGTCATCAGATATTTATGACTGCAAACATGTGCTGTATTTTTTTAAAGATCAAGCTAAACTCAATCAATGGCACTCATGGCTTAAGAAAAAAACTACAACCTAGGCTACCCGAAGCTTAACATTGTATATAAACATGTTTCTTTTTGCATTATTATTAAAACCATGCAGAAAAGTTTAGAGAGCATTGTTTCACTCCAACATGACAGATACTTGATGCTGGAAAAATTCTAGTGTGCTTGTGTTTATATCTGCATATACACATGCGCACACACACATCTTTGGTTCTACTGCAACAACAATGTTTGAGCTTCCGTTTATCATATTTATTATGCGGAATTTGGAACAAAATACAATACCAAAATGTGAATACTTTTCAAGTTTAAATATAGCTGGTAAAAAGTATTTTTTTCCCCCTTCTTCAGATATAACATGTTCTGTATTTTTTATTTTGCTAAAGATCAAGCTAAACTCAATCAATGGCATTCGTGGCATTAAAAAACAACAACCTTGGCTACCTGAAGCTTAAAATTGTATACACGCATGTTTCTTTTTGCATTGTTATTAAAACTATGCACTTTTGCCTGAGGTTGAGTTGAGCTGGCAGAGCTGGCTTTTTACAAATCAAAACATATTGCACAAACATCTTTGTTTCTGCTACAACCACAGTGTTAGAGCTTCCGTTTACCATGTGCAGATGTTGGAAGAAAAAACAATGCCAAAATGTAAATACTTTGAGTATAAATCAAATTGGTAAAAAGAAGGTATAACATAACCTCTGGCAATATTTGTGATCGCAAACATGTCCTGTATTTTTTATTTAAGCTAAACGTAATCAATGGCACTCGTTGCATAAGAAAAAAACAACAACCTAGGCTCCCCGAAGCTTAAAATTGTATACAAACATGTTTCTTTTTGCATTATTAAATTTATGCAGAAAGGTTTAGTGAGTATTGTTTCACTCTAAAATTTTAATCTGTGTTCTGCTAAATAATTGGTAGCACTTTCTTTTGATGGTCCATTTGAGTATTAGTTGACTGTCTGCTAAAATATCTGTTGATATGCTCCTTCAACAGACATTTAACTGAAAATAAAAAAAAAATACATGTCAACTTACACTAACCCTAACCCCAACCTAGTATTCTACTCATAATCTAATAAGAATTAGATGGCATGTAGATGCAATGTAACTTAAATTCAACAAACGGACCATCAAAATAAAGTGTGACTGAATAATTATTCTAATATTTACAGATATGACTTGTCCCACACGGAATCTGCGATGGCAGATTTTTAGCCAATTGTTGAGTCATTTTATTTAATTGTGTAAATGTTTTAAATTTATATTTATTCAGTTTTTAAATGAATTTCTGAAGAAACCTGAAGTTTACATACACTCTAAAAAAAAGAACATAACCATATTTTTTAACGTCTAATGGTAAATCATACTAAACGTTTACTGTTTTAGGTCTGTTAAGAATACCTAAATGATTTACATTTGCTAAATGCCAGAATAATGAGAGATTTTTTTTTTGTATCTTTTATTCATTTCTAGACAGTCAAAAAGTGTACACACATTTCCTTGGTATTTTGTTGGCTTTGCTTTTAAACTGTATAACTTTTGGTCAAATGTTTTGGGTATTCTTTCACAAGCTTTGAAGGTTTGAAGGAATTTTGGACTATTCCTCCTGACAGAATTTGTATAACTAAGTCAGATTTGTTGGCTGTCTTGCTCGCATAAGCTATTTCCCAACTCTGCCCACAAATTTTCTATAGGATTGAGATCAGGGCTTTGTGATGGCCACTCTATAACATCCACTCTGCTGTCCTTAAAGCACATGTTAACTAATTTGGCAGTATGCTTAGGGTCATAGTCTGTTTGGAAGACCAATTTGTGGCCAACATGATGCTGCTACCCCCAAACTTCACAGTTGGGATGGTCTTCCTAGGCTTGTAAGTTTTTCCCTTTGTCCTTGAAATGTAACACTGTTCATTATGGCCAAACAGTTCAGTCTTAGTTCCATCAGACCACAGGACATGTCTCCAAAAAGGATTCTTTTTCTCAGTGTAATTTAGCAAATTGTAATTAATTTTTGTTGATTTTGGCTTGTTGATTTTCCCGTGTTGTCACACAAGGAAGCAGTGTGTTTGAGGTTTTCCTTAAATACCATTCTACAGTTGTGCCTCCAATTAACTCAAATGTTGTCAATTAGCCAGTCAGAAACTTCCAAAACCTTGACACCATTATCTGAGCTTTATCAAAGGCATAATAATCTTATCGTATGTAAACTTGACTTTCAAGAAAAGTTATAACAATTTCTTAAAAAAAATCTTTCTCTCATTATTCTGCTATTAAGCATAACAGAAACTAATTTGATAATCCTAACTTACCTAAAAGAGAAAAAGTTTAGTTACATTAACATCTGACTTTTTCCCTATATGGTTATGTGCCTTTTTATGCAGTGTATGTAAACTTCTGGTGTCAACTGTATTAAATGAGAGATTTGCTTTGTTTACCAAATAAGTGGATCAAACTAGATTTGCATTGTAAACGATAAATACGTTAAAAAAAGTATTCTTTTTTATTCATATATGAGGTTTTTAGGTATGATACTCCAAAAGTCGTTCCGCATAAATCTGCAGATGTTTTACAATATTCTCAGCAGAAATAGCAAAAGATTGTCTGTAGATTCGGTCTGGCCCTAGATATAACCCAATCATTTTAAATGGCTCAATTTAACTTAAATTTTCACTTCATTTAAACCTTTTTAGATTTGTTATAATTTTTGGATCAGTTGTGGATGTTTGTGCTCTTCAAATAAACCTTTGATACATTTGCTCGTCAGTATTAATGTTCCAGGAGAAAGTAAAATATAAAATGCTTGCTAGATTGAGCAATCTCCTGGTCCAATTTCCCGGCCTAGTTGGTTTACACAAGCAAATACTTTCATTCAACAGCAGCACACGATAAAGTAAAGCCAGTACCAGGAAATATTTGTAGCATTTCTCTCATAGTTTTATTAGATGCTTCTCAAAGCCAGTAAAAACAAAGAAAGATTATTAAAAAGGAAAACTTAAATCTCCAGACCACCAGGAGAGGTCAAGGTCAAATGAATCAGCAAGACATTTTCAGGGAATTTAAGCAATATATAAATTATATCTCAAAAGAAAAACAAATTAAAGACATTTTCATAACCTCTTAAGACTTCACTTTAAAGTTAAAACTTGAGTAAACTCTCAGATGACACCATTTGCACTGATATTTATTTTAAAGTCCCTAAGAAATCAAAAGTAACCATATGATTTTGTTAGCTCACATTGCTAGTTTTGCGGTAAATAATTAATCTTTGCATGTGATTAAGAAAAGAAAAAAATAGTTTGCCCTTCTAATCTTTAACTGAAATCTGAAATTGCCCTTTATTTAGTTAAACTGTCAGATTGCGTATATCTTAGCAAATGGGCCTGGCTAATATATTTAACCACGCTGCTTCAACTGTCAGTTTTGACAACAAACAGAAATGGTGAGGAGGAAGTGTCTGTTCAATTTTAATAACTCCCCAAACCCTTTTCGCAATCTTTCTGAATGAAATGACTACTTTACTACATCCAATCAGCTTGGAGTAGAAAAAAAACAGCCACGCCCACTGCGTTTGTCATTTAATATTCCGTTTCTATTGACCTTATTCTAAAATGCAGAAGTGCACCTGTTTTCGTGATTGTTTTAGAACTTCCGATTCAGTCGCCTATAGGAGAAATGACTAGGAATATTAAATGACAGAAAACGGACAAACTACTTGCTCTACAAACAAATGTTTGCGTTACTATACAGAACAAGTAGAATAATACAATAAGAAAATATCAGTTTGCAACATCAAGCAGAGTAACAAACCGTTTTTAACGTCTAAAAATGAATGGACGTGAATGAGACCGGAAGTCTCGAGCCAAAAGGTTCAAATGGCTGCGCCCGCTCGTCGGCAAAGAATAAGGTGAATAGAACTGCGTCACAATATGAAACAAATAACGGTCGCAGCTTCCAGTTCATGGGGACTTTTAAAAAATGCTTTTAACTTGTAAATAATATTCTATTTGTCAGTTGAATTTTACATTGGTGACTGTTGTTGTAAACTGGATGACTTAATGAAATGTGTGGTAAAATGATGATGCGGTTGAGGTCGAATTTATTAGCCCTCTTGTGAAATTTTGATACGTCAGCACAGTAACGAGGCAGTCATTGAATATGCGTATGATATAATGCAATCTATAGTAGAGCAGGGGTGCATAAACTTTTTCTTATGAAGAGCCAAAATCCAAGCTTGATTGGGAGCTGTGGATCAAAAGCAAATATAGTACTACATTAAACTTGTCATGGGTAATTTTTTTCATCGTATGTAAAAAAAAATTTTAAAAAAATACTTCAGCTGTATTTACAAATGCATTCTAATTTTGTTTTTTTTTCTGAAAATGTATATTATTTCAATGAACTTCTAACAATAAAACCATAAACAATTCAAATTTATAAAACAATGGAGTTCAGCGTTGAATACGCTAGTCATGCTGAACCTGCCTTTGTGTTGATTTGCATGCTGATGTCTTCTGCTTTCTCACCGATTTGTTAAGTGACAGTATGTACTTTTTTTAAAATCTGATTTATTTATAACATTTAAGTGAAACCCAACCCTTCCCAATCATTTTCCCTCTAGTGGACCAAATCAAAGGATACAAAGGGATACCTAGGGAAACCTAGTTTGGGCATCTTTGATCTAGAGTTACATTTTAAAAATACCAAAATGTGTTCCTTAGTTCCTTCTGAAGGAAAGTAATGTAAATGTGTGTTGTTATGTTTGTGTTTTATTAGTTTTTTTAAAATAGTAAGTTGGGCATAAAATTGTAATATTTTTTTTTTTTACTCAAAGCAAGTGTGCAAAAGGTTGCAAATAATGATCATAGTGAAATATAGAATCTTATGGCCTGTTTCCACTGAGTGGTACAATACGTTATGGTTTGGTAGGCTTTTATGGCCGTTTCCACTGTGAAAAGTTACCAAAAAGCAAACTATACCATACCACCTTTTGGGTACCCTTTTCAAAGGGTACCTAGCCCAACAAAAGGGTACCAAAAAACGTGCAACTGAACGCTATTGGTTTACAGAGAAATTTCACTAAGCAATTGCACATGCCAATATATACATATAATAAAGATCCATGGTCGCTCCACATCCTCAAACAGATCTTTGAAGTCTTGATAAACAGCCTCAAAGCCAAGAATACAAGCTAAATCCGCTGTATGTCTAAAAGCGTTTAGTTTCACTTTCTCCACAGAGCTTGTGTGCGCTTGCTGCTTGTCTATATTTGAAATAAAAAACTTTAAGCCGATGATAATAATGTGGCGTGATCAGGGCTTTATATTAACTTTTTTAATCACCGGCCACTGTGGCTAGTAGTTTTCCAATGTTACTAGCCACTCTGCATTTTCACCAGCCACAATTTTGTTGTTGGGAAAATATATTTATACGCATAAATTTGACGTTGACATGCTAAAATTATGTGATTTAATTTTTTTGTTATGTCCACATGCGTCCTCATTCATTTCTTTTTGTGTGTCGAGGATGAGTTTGCTCAATGGCTAAAGATCTCTCGGATCACCAGTAACTGCACATAAATGGAGAGTGGAGAGTTCATCTCCCATTAAAGCAACATTGTAAAAAAATAAAATAATTAAACCATTTTAACGAAAAAAATAAAAGCAAATAAAAAATGAAAGCAGGTGAAACATACCATGTGTGATAATGAAAGGATGATCACATGCACACAGTTTACTTTAGGCCATTTAATAATCTGATCAAAGTGAAAGCAAGCGGTGCTGCTTACAAAAAGACACATTTTGAGCTTTTAAAAGCATCAGGACTGTGAGTACATGTTCATCACTATTTGTCTAGTTTATTTGAAAGAGGACCGATGACAGTTGCGTTTCCAGAACCTGTTCCAGACATGGGTGCTTCACGATTCGGGAGCTTGCACGCATTAAGAAGTCGCGCACATCACATCAGCTGTTAGCACCAGCGATCATCATCCTCTCATTCGGTATTCATTTGCTTTCTTCTGCTCGCGTGATCACAATTATTTTACTTCTCGATTCTAAGACCACATTTGCACGCATATTAGGTCATCCTCATATTGTCGAACCCTGCTTTCAGGAAAACTAGAATTTAAAAATTATTTTCAACCAGCCAAAGTGGCAAGTGGAGGTGTCTGTAATTATTGAAGTGCTTCTGACATCCTTTTCATAAACTGACAAACACGAGAGTGAATGGTGAAAAAACAAAGGAGTAAATGATTTTTTCAGCAACCTTAAACATAAACACACCGCCATGTTTAACTATTATCATCGCCTTTTGGACTACTATGAACTCGGAATTACTCTCTAACAAGAGGCTACATGTGCTGCTGAACATTAAAGACCCAGATGAGGGGTTTGCACTGACTGGGCTATATGTTGTTAGTTGTTTTTGAACCCAAATAAGGACTAAATGTGTCGTGTGTAGTTTATCTGTAGTTGGTAACCTATCAGAGACTGTAATGCCTAGTTCAGACTGCGTGAATTTAGCCCCGAATTTGGCTAGCCGACAGGTTTTGAGAAATCGCCGACAAATGCCTGAAATCACAGGCAAATCGCTGCTCGTGCACGTGAGTGACAATCACACAGTATGAACGATCAAAGACGCGATCTGAGAGAATCGCCGATGAGTCGCCAATGCCTGTGGGATATTTGGAGTGCTAAATATCTGGAGCTGTCGGCGATTCAAATCATGCTGTGTGAATTGAGTTTTGACTGAAAATAACACCAGCGATCGCCTACAGCCAATGAGAGAGCAGCTTTCACTTGGGTGTGCGTGTGTGTATACCTGCTGCAGGCCAGCGGGAGGCTGGGGGAGAAGTTAAAAGCGCTCTTTTTCGGTTTATTTGGACCCACGAAATGGAGGAAAAACTAGTGGAGGTTTGACAGGACTCAGGAGCAACCGTGTCTGTTTGACGTTTCATACAGAAAGAAATTAGTTTTTTTTATCAACGTTGAGGAGAAATGGCTAATTCCCTTTAAACCCAGGTGAGCAAACATGTACATGTTCTACCCCATTAAAGGCTTCTTTCTCATTATGTAGTTAATAACAAAAGATAGGCTATACTACGTGTTTTTGGCTGTGAGACGTAGTTTGGACGAAGTTGTCGGCGATTCTCCCTATAGTAAAGTCATGCAATGTGAATGTCTATGTCGCCGAACCATCTTGCAGTGTAAACAAAGCAGCGACGAAACGCTAACCCAGATAGTCAAGCAGTGTGAAAACATCTGTGACACGACTAGTTGGAAAATCATGCAGTCTGAACTCGGTATAAGGGACTGTATGTGTTCATATATGTTGCATTTGTTTATTTATATGATAAAATCCCAGACAGTACAATAGGCTATTTTGAATCATTGATCTGCAGTTATACGACAAAATCATGTTTATAGAAAGGTTAATAACGAACATTTATACACAGGTATTTGTGTGTATAAAGCATCTGTTTTGTGAGAAGTGTGTCTCATATGATATGGGAACGACCTGTACAGCTTTACTTTCACATTTCCTCGAACAAGAATGACATCGACTAAAACTTTCTATCATATGCCACGCTCGGTACCCTTTTGGCAGTGGAAACCCAAGCCTGATAAATGTGACCCGTACGGGCCCATATCGTATCATACCACTCAGTGGAAACGGGCCGGTCCTCTGAATCACAGGGACTTTTACTTTGTTGAAGTGTCACGTATTGAAGTGCAGTACTTTACATCATGGCACACTTTCGATTCCTTCTCGAATCAGCCATTACATGCTCTGTACCAGGGCATATTTATAAATATCTTGAATTTGTGGGACACTTATGTTGATTTTCGTAGTATCTTTTGCCAAAAGTCTGTTTGTTTTCGACCCTTATGCTAGCTATATTAGCATCAACAACAGACAGATCCATTTTATTCAAATATGAAGACGTTTAAACAGTCCCTGCTTTGCCGGACATGTATAAGTTTTAAACATTCGACATTCAACAAATTACTCAAAAACAGTTTCCAACTAATCATATCTCATGTGTGAACTGCTGTCACAAGATATTTATTCCAGTAAACAGAGCAGTGGATGAAGAACAGGTTTAATCGCATTATTCACATACTGCACATATATATACAGACCACACACATGCATATAAAGATAAATGATGTTTTCTTGGAACATTCAATCATTAAAAAAATTCCCAGTATGTTGTTAGAAGACAAAATTGTGCGTTGGTCCGCGACAACTTCATGTCTGACGTGCGTGTTTTTCTTGAGTGTGTTTATGTTAAATTGCACACTACAAAGTATGGCACCAACACATGTGAAAAACATTGTTATTCATTTATAACTGATAAAATGGGTTATTTGATACAATATTTTATTTAGTGTTTTACCAGTTATATAATTTAGAACTTATAAAAACATTTGCTATGGCAATGACAGTGTCAGCCTTGTTAGAGGACATTGTCAATGGTTGAATCCAAAGGGAACTTGTTTTTAGGGATCACAGTGATTTATTGGCCCACAAGTTGCTTATAAGCCATTTCAGATTTTCAAGAGCTATCCTCTTGGAGCTCTGTGCTGATTTGAGTCCAAATTTGAAAAGATAGACAGCGAAGAGCCACGCATTACACTTTCCCAGGTGCTGACAACACTTGGTTTCCTGGCAAATGGTTCTTTCCAAAGGAAACTGGCAGACCGCTTGGGGTTAAGCCAGTCAATTGAGCCATGCAATGCCCGTTGTATGGGACGGGATCATGCACATGTCTAGCAGGTGTATAAGGTTTCCATACAGTACCATGCAGTTGGCCAGCCAAACATTAAGGTTGCTTTCACACCTAGACTTTTGTTTCTTTTGCCCAGTTAGCGTGGTTCATTTGGCATATGTGAATCCACCAATCGCTCTCAGATCCGCGCCAAGACAATTGCTCCGAGATCGCTTGAATGAGGTGGTTTCGGCTGGATTGAAACGAACTCTGGAGCGGATCGATTGTAGTGAGAAAGCGATACAATCTGAGCCCGGTTATATCACAGTGTATTATGGATATGATAGGCATACGACTATATGAAAAGAGAATTATGAGTAGGGTGGGAGGTCAATCAACAGACATCCGGAATCTCCTGCAAATGCACAGAGACTCCCCGATGCCTGAAAACAAGTGATAATCTCCCGGTAATCATGCGTCTCCCTCCCAGTCCTCGAATACGTCGCGCACCCTTCTCACCCCTCCTCACCGCATCCGTCCTCGCTCTTCAGACACGTCTTGTGCATACCTTGTCAAACACCACCAAACCACCACCCCCCTGACAGCTGAGCGGGACTCTGCAAAATAAACCGTGAAACACGGACAAATGTGAGGAGAGTTTACTCACACGTGACTTATTTTAGCTCTTTTGGTCTGTTTAGAAACTTTGCCGTGTGAAAGTGAACCGCACCAAGAGCAAAGAGCAACAATGTAACAATTTTAATCCCTGTTTCGGGACAACTGAATCGATTCGCAGGTGTGAAAGCACCCTCCAACAATTTGCAGCATTCGCCAGTTTTCCTATTGTAATCTGAGAGATCTACTGCACACACATTGCTATAAAGGCGCCACCAAGACGAATTTGCATTCGGAAATCGGAAACATTTCCATTCCATAAATGTGCAAATAATATGTGATGCTCAAATGCGCTTAACAAACATAGTGGCAAGGTGGCCTTGGTCAACCCATGATTCATTCATCCTCACAAACAGCATGGTTGGGATGACGCTGCAAGGTGGCAGGGTGTGTGATGTATGTCTTCTTGGTGAGCGATGTATTTAAAGATACTTGCAAATAACAGTTTTCCTCCGGTCTACCTCTGATAGGAGCACCTCCAATTCACATTCTGTAAAGTTTCTCTTCTTGCTTCCTTTTGGCATTGCTATTTCATTCGTATTTGCCAAAGTGGAGTCATATTCATATACCATATTCATACGGGGAGGAGGCAGGGAGGGGTTTTGCGCTTGTGCATGTTGCGCTCAATTTCACGTTAAATATAAATCCCATGCGTGGGATTCTGCGTACGCAGTGTTTTATACTTTTTTTTACAGCTTACGCACATTTACAGCTTTGTCCATACGCAATGTTTTAGTATTCAACGCAAGTCTTTGTATATGAGGCCCCAGGTGAGTGGAGGTTACTGGAATTCTGTAGTATGCAACCATATTGTAACGGAAATCAGATATGCCCCTGTTTCAGGCAACCATAATGCCGGTTCTGCTGGGTTTGAGGAGTACAGAAAAACAACTGGCAAGGGACTCTCAACATGCCAAAGCCTACAGCGAGGCAATACACCAGTTGGTGAAGGCAGGAGCCGTCAAGAGGCTGTACCCAGGTAAGATCTCCACAGATGGTGAGGCCTTGCACTTACTTCATAACCTAGTCTCTCATAATGGGAGACTTGTCTTTATAGCTTAATAATAGCTTGTCTTCAATTGTTCCTCCCAGTTTCATGGTATGAATCTTGGGCTGTATTCAAAATCATCTACTACTCGAGTGAGAGGGCTCTGGAAGCAGACCTGATGCAGTGCAATCTGAGCTGCATCCAATGCTTTTTAATGCGCTCACCTAATCCCACCCCTAACTCTATCCGTCACAGTGACGTCACTTACTCCATTGAGTGCATTGTGTCTGACATTACATCACTGAGTGATGCAATCTCATCTTGCATCATAAAGGCTGCATCCAGATACTATTGACTCAAGTAGGTACTACATTTGAATTTACTATATGACCTTTAGAAAAGTATGTTCTATATAGCATGAATGTGTGTAGTATGAATAGAGCTCGGATGTACTACATCTGCCATTTGTCTGTATCACTTGTCCTACCCACGTCAGTTGCGTCGTTTCATTCCCATTCATGAATTTTCTCTAACGCCATTATGGGATAACGAAACATCCATCAAGTGCATACTTCAGAATCTCACCAGAAGTAGTACATCAACCACAATCTTCCCATTTAGTGTTTTTCAAATATTATGAATTTGGACATCCTACTCATTCTACTATACAGCATGAAAGTATGCAATTTTGGACGCAGCCTTAATCAAACTCTTCTTCCTGGACCTACCTTGGGTGCATCTCTTCTTGGTGGTCGGCCGTGTTTTAGGCAGTGTGGTGTAGCAATTAACAGAGATATATTATAGCTGTTTCACCAGGCTTTAATGTCTTTGTTAATTGCTGATACACACACTTAAAGCTATCCTTCACCAAGGTGACACGGTGGCTCAGTGCTTAGCACTGTCACCTCACAGCAAGAAAGTCTCTGGTTCAAGCCAGTTTGCATTTCTGTGTGGAGATGTAGCATGTTTTTCGTTGTGTTCACAAGGGTTTTCACCGGGTTTTCCAGTCATGCAGTATAGGCAGGGATTTACATTAACACCCGCCAAATGCGGGTAGATTTTAGCTGTGACGGGTTACACAGATGGCACAATATTCATGCAAATGCGATCTTAGAATCGAGAAGCAGTATGACTAAATATAATTTTGTTCGTGCGGGCATAAGAAAGTTGGTTGAATAGCCTACCAAATGAGAGGATAATCACTTGCGCCAACAGCTGATGTGAAGTGCCCAACTGTTTAAAATATGTGCGCGCTCCTGTTTCCTTGTGTAACAGGTTATAAAAGTGCTTCCTCTTGCTTTTCTTTTATGTACATGGCCCTTTAATTCTAAATGACCCTCGTCTCTGTTCATTGGCTGGTGGCATGTTGTTAACTGGTTCCAGACGGGTCATTATTATTCGCGCCAGCTAAGGGAGTGGTCGTGGTGAGTGAGTGCTCCTGTAAAGTGTATATTTTTGTTGATCTTTTAGTTTTAATTATTCACAATGTATCTTTTCTTTGTGATTTTATGATTACTGGTATGAACCCGTCATTGCAGGACGACATGTTGGACTGTCTGGGACTGATCACTGTGTTTTCATTGTGTTTGCCAGGTACATTATTTAATATTTACTGTTTTTCCCAACTCATGTGTTGTGTTTACTGGATTATTATTCGCGCCAACTAAGGGAGTGGTCGTGGACGACATGTTGGACTGTCTGGGACTGATCACTGTGTTTTCATTGTGTTTGCCAGAATAAAGTGATCTGTTTGAGGCGTGATTGGGTGTCAAATCTCATCTCTACTACACACAACGCAGAGGAAATCGAGTACTAACCGTTACACTTGCTTGAAACAACTGTGCCTGGAAACGCAACTGGTGTGATTCGATTCTCTTTCAAATAGACTTGACAAAACGTTATGTTCATGCACCCACAGTCCTGCTGCTTTCAAGAGCTCCAGATTGGTCTTTTTGTAAGCAGCACCGGTTGCTGTCGCTTTAATCATTATTTGAACAGGATATAGGATATTAACTTCCCATTTATATATAGTTACTGGTGTCAACTGTTTTTTTTAAGAAATGTTTTGTTAAATAAAATGTATAGTACACAGCTATATTTGCTTGTTTTGACACGTTATTTAAAATTTGTGACTTAGAAATAATTATTTATTTATTTTTAGTGTGGTTAGAAATAAATTTGGTAAATCCTTTGAGCCCTGAAAAGTCATGTGAAATAAAAACTAATTGTAATACAACACTATGAAACCATGACTCATGTGCTCATGCTCACTGAGCAAGCTCATACACAACATAGCCCACACAAAAAGTGAAATGATGAGGAGGCACTTGGACATTCCACAAAATCAAAATCAAGTAATTTTAGCTTGTCAAAGTCATATTTATGCATTTAAAATATATTCTCCCAACAACAAAATTGTGGCTAGTGAAAATGGCGAGTAGCTTGTAATATTAGAAAACTACTAGCCATACTGGCTGGTGACCAAAAAAGTTAGTCAAGCCCTGAGTATACAGTAGGTGAATTGGATAAACAAAATTGATCATTGTGCATGTAAGAGTTTATGTGTATTTCTCACTACTGTGTTGTGGCTTGAAAGGCATCCGCTGTATAAAACACATGCTGAAATAGTTGGCAGTTTATTCTGCTGTGACAACCCCTGATAATTAAGGGACAAAGCCGAAGGAAAATCTATGTATGTTTCACAAGGCCCAGCTCCTGCCAGTAGGCCAACCTCGGCTCAGGTTTGTTTTAGTTTTTTTGGAGGCACAAATGAGAAGACCCTCCTGATACCTTTGAATTCAAGTGTTGTTTTTGGAACTGCCTGCTCACCTAGCTATGCAACCTATTCTCTTCATTGGCACATCAAAAGTTGTGATCCAGAGGATGGGGAATTCAGTGGAACAGTGTTTGTATATTCATAATTGCCTCCAGAGTGTGCCTACTGCAGCTGAACCGAGAAGGTAGTCTTAGTATCTGGTGAATTCGAAATTTGCCAATAGGCATGCAACATCCCAAGTGTCATTGGCCACATCTAAAAGTATAAATTTAAGGAAGCAGAAGAAAACGGCATGTTGGTTTGGTTTAGCTGGAGCTAAAGTCTTGTGAACCCACTGCATGTCCATGTCTTTTTAATAAAGTCTATGAGCGGTTTTAAGCCTTATGCACCGTCCCGAAGAGTCGAAGATTCCCGCTCCTGCTGCTGTTTTCAAAAATTTCCACCTTTGCCTCCTGAAGTTTCAGGCACTTAGATGCCGAGGTGGTTAAGAGTCAGTTGTTTCCTGTTGTTTCCATTGGCCATTACCGCATTTTTAATTTCTGTCAGGTTGTTCACTAACATTTTAACTGATGAGGAAACTTCCGTTAATTGCTTTTCAATACCGTCCAATTTAGTTCCAGGCTCAGTTCTCAATGTTTTTAATTCTGTTAACACGTCTGATGCATTTCTGAGATTTCTGTTTTTCCATGCCTGTTCTACGAGCTCTAGTACAAATGTCACACTGTTTTAAAGCAAGATGTTTTGACATACTCAGATAGTTGGTTAAGTTGATTGAGTTCATATAGGTTGTCGAAGTGAATTAGTCGACCAGCCATCCTCGCCAGACCCACCCACATTCAATTTCTGATGAGAAAGGCTACTCCATTTCGTATTGCTGGAGATAGAGGCTTTATTGAATGCAAAATCACTTGGATATATCTAATCAAAAATTGCAGAAGTTGATGAGGTCACCCCAAACATTCTCTTGATGGGGTGGCCTGATGGAGCTCCACCTTAAATGATTTACAATAAGGGTGAAGAACAATGTAAAAGAAGATAGATGCACTGTCAGGTCTTAGCAGATCACTACTGGTCTAGGTTTATAAGATCCTACTTGCCAACACTTTTTCCCCCAACTACTTGACATCCATTTTTGTTCAATGTTGTGGTATCTTTTGTAACAAGTCTGGGTTAATTTCTGACATGTATGATAACCCTGTAAGCATCCACAATGCACAAAACCCTTTTGTTGATTTGAATATGAAGACATTTAAACAGGTTTAATTTAAACATCAGTCAAAACACTTCTCCACAACAGTTTTCAACTAATCAGTTCTTGTTGTGTGAGATATATCTTCTCTTAAGCTCAAAGGATGAGTAATTATTCAATTCAATTCAGCTTTATTTGTTTAGCACTTTTACAATGTAGATTGTGTCAAAGCAGCTTCACATAAATGGTCATAGTAACTGGATCAGGGTAGTTCAGTTTTTAGTGTTTAAGTTCAGTTCAGTTTAGCTCAGTTCAGTGTGGTTTAAGATCATTACTGAGAGTCCAAACACTAAAGAGCAAATTCATTGATGGGTAGCTCTACTGATCCCAAACCATGCAAGCTAGTGGCGACAGTGGAGAGGGAAAAAAAACTTCACCAAGGCGAGTGAAGAAAAAAAAAACCTTGAGAGAACCAGACTCAGTTGAGCACGACCATTTTAATTTCTCCGCTGGCCAAAAGTCTTGTGCAGAGCTGCAGTCTCAGCGGTGGAGGCTGGAGTAAACAGAATTCAGTAAACAGAACTGTGGATGAAGAACAGGTTCATTGGCATAATTCACATACTTTACATACACACAGGCCACTCATTTTCTGCTTTAAGTTACTTACTGGCATTTAGTAATTCCAGCCTGATATATGTTTTGTCAGTTTAGTGGCTAAATGTATGATTTTAAAAAGGTGACATGGCATTCAATTACACCCTTAAACCCAACCATCATTGGATATTGAGCAAATTGTATGAATTAGATCCAACAACTTGATGCGAATTAACCACTAAATCAAAAAGTTACGAAGTGCTGTGAGATTGCATTGGTAATTGTTCGTCCACTGTCATCGAAGCAGTGTTCATTTTGTCTATGAAAATTACTTGAAGTCCTCTGCACTAGTAACGTGATAACTGTAAATACACATGATATTATCCGCACAGCTTATTAGAAGTTACCCAGCAGGCACACAACGTCATAAGAGATGTTAAGTTAATATTAGGTTAGATTTAGGTCATGATGTCGAGTGACCAAAATTCCATGTTGTGTTAAAAAAATGACCAAAATCCAATATTGAGCAAGCATCTTAAACCAACATCATATTGACGTCAAATACTGACATTTATTCAAGCAAAATCTAACATCCGATAGATGTCCTAGTGTGCTAGTCCCCCCAGCGTCAAGCTGTAACATCATTAGATGCTGATATTTGGTTGTTTTTAGGTTGTGTTGGACCAAAATACACTGCCAAAACCACTGACGGCAGTTCTCACGTCAACTCTATTTTCAATTCCACCCAAAATGCAATGTCCCCACAACGTCAATCCTACGTCATGCTGCTACAATGTCAATGATGTTGATGGATTGTGCCTGCTGGGTAACTTATAACTTTGCCGAAGTTAATTGAGTCTCTTGAGTTCAGAAAGTCTCCAAAGCTACTAAAGTTTATGCACAACTAGACAAGTTGACATCTTCAGTGCACATCAGAGATGTGCCTGCGCATAGATATTTGAGATGCCAAATCTTGATAGAAAAAGAAACTAAAAAAACAAGCAAACCAAAACAAGTCCAGACCAAAAAAATTATCTAAATACTTTCTATAGAGAAAAAAAGAAAAACTCTGCACAAACCATGATACTAAAATTAGTTTACTTTAAATAGGCTCGTTCCCTAGTTTAAAGTGTGCCCCCTGTTTGGCTTAGTTACTGTGGTCCCGATCTGATCTGCAACATCTGATCACCCCAAGTATATTGCTTTTATTTTGTGAAGCTATTTGTGTAGAGAAAAACCTTAAGTTAAAAGACCTTAAGTCAGGTGTTTGACACACTTTCCCACAAAAAACGCTCCAAACTATTTTCGCTATAGGGCTTCTTTAATGGTATATTTATATAGATACTGCTGACGTCAATCAGTGCCTTTTCTCTATCGTTCTTGTTTATTCTGTTTGTTGGATTCAAAGCAGGGCTATATAGGCATATTGTAGTGTGATTTTTGCTTTTATACATTAGTTTGACCACATATGCAAACATAGAAAATACAAACAACCACAAAAGCATCTCAAAAATCCTTTTATGTCATTACTACTCCTTCAGCCACAGATTTACACACCAATAGACTGAATTTGTCATCCAAAAACTCTGTGACACTCCTATGTAAAGCTTTACATAGTCAAAAAAAATGTTGAGAATGTGGAGCGGAAATGTTACACACCTGCAGATTACGTCTGAGATAGAATATTAGTGAGTCAAGGAGTCTGTCCATCATATCTTTAATCATAGATAGTAAAAGTTTACAGCTTAAAGACGAATCCTTTCATTGCATACTTGTGGTTCACACCCACTGATACTATAGTGTTCATCTGAACTGTTTCCTTGAGGTTGGAAAAAAACAATCTGAAGTCTTTTCAAACTGGTAAAAATGCACCTCGATGCATTAGATGGTGGATGTGCATTTGAGTTTCATTATAATGCAGCAAGAAAATATTATTTTGTTGCTACTGGTTGCATTTTATTGGTAAAAGCCAAATCGCAAAGCTTTACTCTAATTCAGAGTAGTGATTAAATATATAGGCCAAGTGTTTAGCATGAAAAATGAGAACCACATATTAAACGTAAATTCAGGAAAACATTCCTTTTATAAAATGATGAAAATATTGCTAGAGAATAAATGACATTCACAACAAGAATAGACAATGGGGGGAATAAGTATTGAACATGTCACCATTTATCTCAGAAGACATATTTCTAAAGGTGCTGTTGACTTGAAATTTTTTACCAGATGTTGATAACAACCAAAGATATCCATATATGCAAAGAAAACAAATCTAAATAGTTTACAAATTATGTTGTGTAATAAAATGAAATTAGGCAGGGAAAAAGTATTGAACACATAAAGAAAGGGAGGTGTAGAAAGGCAGTGAAAGTCCTTCATCAGTGTAAATGAATATTAGCTGCTTCAGTCCAACATCTACATTATCAAGATGATGAAGATGAAACCAGGGTGGACATTTCAGCAAGACAATGATCCAAAACACAGCCAAGAAAACTCAAATGCTTTCAGAGAAAGAAAAACAAGCTGTGGAATGGCCCAGCCAATCTCCTGATTTGAATCCAATGGAGAATACAAAATAAAGATCCCATTTGATAGACGAGACCCACAGAAACATCAAGATTTTTACACTCTGTTGAAGTATGTGAAAAAAACAAACACCTGAGCAATTCATGTGACTTCATTCTCCATATAAGGGGCGTCTTTAAGCTGCCATTACCAAAACAGCCTTTCATATAAAAATATTAAATTCATTTGTTTTGTTTTTTTTGTTTCATTTTTATGTTTATATTGTTTGGGTTTTTTAGTTTAATTCTTTTTATTGACAATTTTCAATCAGAGAGGTATTACAAGTGAGGAAAAGAAAAACCACAACCCTTTTGTTTTCACAATGTTGAGGAGAGAAACACTGGAAATTAAAGTGGTAATTAAACACATTCCTTACTCTCTGAAGCAAATTGAGATGAAAATAAAGTAAACAACAACAACAAAAAAGGAACAAACAATAACGAAAAAACAGTAATACAAACACAAATAATAATAATAAATTAACAAATGACACCCAAGTAGGCCATTACTGTTAAATGTAAAAATATCACACAATTTCTTTTCCTAATACACTCTTAGATAAGTTTGTATCGTTCAAAAGCAGGAGGGGGAAAAAGAAAAAGAAAAAAGACAGATACAGACAGGGTTAATTATGCAAGACGGGATATATAAAGCTATTTTTAAAAATACAACAGAAAAGGTTACCAAGCTGTATAGAAATCCTCTGTTTTGCCATTAATTGTGTATCTAATTTTCTCTATTTAAATGAGCTGCAACAGGTCATACATCCAATGAAAGTAGTTTGGCGGAGAAGGTTTTTTTTTTAATTCAATAGAATAATTATTTTAGCAATTATTAAGCAAAAAGCTAATACATTTGACTGCAAAGATGACAGCGTTACATTTGTAGGATTGAGTCCAAACAGTGCCACTAAAGGACACAATTCAATTTTTAGAAGAAAAATATCAGATATTGATTTATTATTTGGGTTTTTACCAAAATCTGATTCAATTCCATTGTCAGCAGCTCCTTTAGAAATATTATTTCCCGGAGAAAGCATGGCATGTTCAATACTTGCCCCACTGAATCATCAAAGAATTTAAAAAATCCAGTTTTGTTAGATCATGGTGAAAGTTTTCAGTCACGCAACATGTGCGGAAACCTGGCAGGCGAAAAAATAATGGGCCGTAATGGCAGCTACACTTGAATCACCATAGAAATGCAGTTTCAAGCTACGAATATTTGGATCACATATTAACAGAAACAAACACACTAACAGTTATAGGTAATCCTTACATTTCCCCTTTTTGGCTAACCTGCCTCTGAAGGAATTGTGTAGAAGCACAGCTCAGTTGGGTCTTGTCATCACTTAGCAAGACTAAACCTTATTGCACAACAGTTATCTGGCTTTTTGGCTAAAGAAGAGAAATTACTCAGCGTCTGACTTGGCAGTCAGCAGGAGAGTAATGTTTTGCCTGCCAGGGAGGCATTCCTCTAAGGGTATGCCGACATGTGAAAGCTACCAATAGAGTTGGCTTCAATGAAAACACTTTTTGTTATTCAGAGTAAAAATTCTTTTGTTATATTGGGGTGTGAGTAACTACTTGCACCTACTGTAATTAAGTACCTTTTAGGCTTGGGCGGTAATATGGTATACCGCGGGATCTAAGAGTATCAACAGTGTCAGTTTCAATATCGTTATACTATCATAAAAAAACAATTCGCTTAAATAGGAGACAAGTATTAAATATAAAATATTATTTAATTAATGCCTATAAATGCGTATGCAAGATTGTCATGACGGGACAGTGTTGAGGAGAGAGAGTGTGTGACGTGAGGTGGGGAGTCGCGCACAAAGTGACTTGCAGTTTGGCAGTATTTCCAGTTTTGACCGAATGAGAAGGAAGACGTGGTAATTACGATCTAGAGGTCTGCATTCCTGCTGCTGTACCGCGGGAGCCGACCAGATTTCTTGCGGTGCGGGAATGAGTTTTCGAATAAAGCGAGGGAGCAGTCTGTAACTCTGGGGTAATTTGAAAGGTATTCAGTTTCTGAATGGTTTGGGCACAAGCCAACAGTTTGGTGACTCTGTCTGAGCCTTACGTCATATTTTTTTTATCATGCACCAAGTGTGCCGCAAGCCTGCGTTTGAGTGAAGGTCTCGGCCGTTAGATCGCCCCCTGGGGGCTGGCTGCAGTACAAGTCATAAAGCCCGCCTCCTCCGTGTTAATGAAGGAGAC
Source organism: Danio rerio (assembly GCF_052040795.2). Classification (NCBI taxonomy): domain Eukaryota; kingdom Metazoa; phylum Chordata; class Actinopteri; order Cypriniformes; family Danionidae; genus Danio; species Danio rerio. Next base: position 14,415,345 of record NC_141025.1, read on the forward strand.
TTGAGCCCAAATAAAAAAATGTATTACACTTGCAATAAAATGTCCCGAAAGATGGTTCTGGTCGATTGAGGCACTGATTATTGTGCTGAAATAGGTGCAGATCTTCATTTTTGTAAACAGTTTGTTTTTAGCAGTAATTTAATGCTGGGCGTGTCATCGTGATTGACAGCTTTGATTGACAGTTTCTCAAAGCAGCGCGTCTGAGCTTCGGCAGGAGACTGAAGTGTTATTATTCAATGTCTGTGTTATTTTACCATGACAAAATGAGTTCAGTAGTAAACTACAGTTTCTGACATACATGATCCTGGTGGAACACTGTTTATTCGCTAAGGCCAGGGCTTTTTTCGGGCTTTATTAGTTTGCTGATACACGCCTAACCACCCAGATAGCAAAATACACTCGGGTCAGTTCCGGCTAGATTCTCGCCTGCCGGAGACTTACCCCTCAGAGCTCAGACTGACTACCTCTGTTGGACCTACTCCGGATGCCTGGACTCACTGCCCTATTCCAGCCCGAGTCAGTCGAACCAGATGCGGCGGCCGAGCGAGCCGGCGCTGCCGCATGCGAGCCGGAATCAGCCCGCGACGGCGCGAGTAGGTTACGCGCCCGTAGCTGGCGCGATTGAATATATAAAACCCTCATATTTGTTAACGTTTTTACATCCATCTGTGTTGATATGACAGCAAACGCATGCTGAGAAGTTCGGGGGGCGTGGTTGATTTTACATAAAGCGTTTGATTGGAAGCTCGACTCCGCTCATTTTCGCGGCTCCTCCTCTGGCTCCATCAGACAGTCCTTCTGCGCATGTCAAGGCTCCAATTTCAGCAGTCTTTTGCGACAGTTTGTGCCCGTCAAGCAGGCGTTTTGCCCTCAAGGCGTTCAAAGAGAAAAGGGGCTGTCGCGTCGTCCATATTTTTTACAGTCATTGTCATGCACGGGAATACTGGATACCGGGGTAAAATAGGGGGGACCCAGGTGAAAAAAAAATATAATTAAATGCAACTAAAATACACTTAAATACCCACAAATACATTTTTAGTACATTGTTATTTTTTGTGTTAAATAAAAGTTTGATGGTTTTACACTATAAATATACTAATTAAAAGTATGTTTATACTTAAGTAGGACTTTAGTACACTTGACAAAAGTATACTAAATGCCAGTAATACTTAAATAATTTTTTAGTGTACTACAATAAAGTACACTACAGAAAAAACATCCAAAAGACTTTTATTAGTGTGTTTTTCAAAAGTGTGCTTTAAATGCTTTAAACATTAGTTGATTTTTAGTACACTGTTTACATACTAATCCTAAGTTAAAAATAAGTTAATATATAAAAAATGTATTTGTAATGTATTGTAGTAGAAGTACATTTTCCCAAAAGTTGTACTTTAGTACACTTAATGTGAATGCAATATTATCACTAACATTTAAATAGATTGAGTGTGGTAATTTTAAGTTTATATTAAATTGACTTTATTAAAAATCTATTAGTAATGTATTGTGGTAGAAGTACATTTTCCCAAAAGTTGTACTTAATATTTGGATACCGCCCAAGCCTAGTACCTTTTATTTGGTAGCCTGTTCTTTGACGTAAACTACAAATGAAATATACTTGATATTTTGACCAGATGTTGGTAACAGCCAAAGAAAGTCAGATATACAAAGACAACAAATCTAAATTAACAACCCTCTGCCCTTCCTCATTATAAATGAATAACAGCTGCTTAATATTTATTCAATATTTCTTATACATTATAATATTTCAAAGTACTAAAATGTCAAAAAAAAGTCACTTTGTTAAACCGTAGAGTTAAATTTTCAACATTAAAAGGTAACAGAGCAGAGCAGAGATCAACATCCCTAATTCACAACCAGAAATAAACAGAAAACACTGGTGAATCACAAAATATGGAAACTGCAAAAGAACAGGTTCATTTAAAGTGTATAATGTATGAATGGGATTGTACAAAAAGCCTCTAAATCTAAAAGTTACTCTGCTGTGAGATTGCATTGCATTGCATTGTCACATTGAAAGGGTCATGATGGTTTTGTTATAGTGGTTTTCTTGAATCCCTCATCACTTTTTCTGTTATCTGTCTTGTATGGGAAAACTTATCAATATACTACTTTGTCAACTTGTTGATTGTTTAGTAAATTGATTGTGGTTGCACGTCTTAGACCTGCATCGTGTGGGATGTTACAAGTGGATGTGGAAATACAACTTAATTATGATTCCTCTGACTGCTTTAGCAATGAATTTCTTTTGCCAGCAGATTTGTAATCCCTTATCGCAGAATCAAGCAGTATAAAAGCATATTTGTCCCAGCACCAATCACTAGAATAACACTGATATCATTTTACAGCATTTGTACATATTTTTCTTCAACCCAGAGCAGTTTTTAGTGATGTTGGAAACTTGGAAAAGCACTTCTTTTATATTTAATTGTATATGTGTAATTTAACGCATGTAAAAATGTGGAAAATATGCAAACCTAGGTTACTTATAGGGGACAAATCATCATTCATTCATTTACCTTCGGTTAAGTTCCTTATTTATCAGTTTTTGCCACAAAGGAATGTACCACTAACTATTCCGGCATATGGTTTACGCAGCGAATGCCCTTCCAGCCGCAACCCAGTACTGAGAAACACCCACACCCTCTCACATTCACACACACACACTATGGTCAATTTGGTTCAACCAATTGACTTACTGTGCATGTCTTTGGACTGTAATGTAATGTAAATGTAATGTAATGTGTATGTATATAGCGCATTTATCGTGTATGGCCATACACCCAAAGCGCTTCACAATCATAAGGTGGGTCTCTCTAAATCACCACCAGTGTGCAGCATCCACTTGGATGATCAGCCACAGGACAACAGTGCGCTCACCACACACCAGCTATTGATGGAGTGGAGAGACAGTGATAGTGCCATTTTGGTAGATGGGGATGATTGGCAGGCCATGATGAGAAAGGGCTGATGGGAGGTATTTGGCCAGGATACTGGGGTTACACTCTATTTACAAGAAGTGCCATGGGATTTTTAATAACCAAAGAGAGTCAGGACCTCGGTTTAACGTCTCATCTGAAAGACGGCACTCACTAAAGCCTGGTTTATACTTCTGCGTCAAGTGACCGGCGTAACTCACGGCGCAGGCAACGCGCGCAGCTGTGCATTTATACTTCTGCGCGCTGTCTCTGTTGGTCTGCAATAACATTTCCGAAACGCTAGTTGGCAGTGAGGTGTAAATTATCCTCTGTGTCGAGTTTCTTCGCTTCTGTTTTGCTTTTCCTGAACACTTCCTGGTTGTACAAGTGACTCAAACTCGCTCATTTTGAGGCAGGAACCGGCGGACGTGCAACAACTTTAACCATAAACACAACACAAAACAAAACTTTCCATCCGGAGCTCCTTCACGGGACTCCACACTTGTAAACAATCACTCGCGCCATTCGCGCGGCTCTCTGTCCCGCCCAGACTCGTCAGCGCTACCAAGCCGACCAATCACAGAGCTTGCGCTATGCGTTGTTGCGATGTGTAGTTACATTTTTTGAGAGGTGCACGTCAGTGACGCCGATTGCCATGGCGAAGGGCTATGCATCAGCGCCGTAGCATATGCCGGTGTTTGACGCAGAAGTATAAATCATCCTTTAGAGTATGGTGTCTCCTTCACTATACTGGGGCAGTAGGACTCACAAAGACCACAGGTTGAGCACCCCCTGCTGGCCTCTCTAACATCACTTCTAACAGCTATCTAGTTTTTCCCATGTGGGCTCCCATTTAGGTACTTACCAGGTTCAGCCCTGCTTTGCTTCAGTGAGTAATCGGTCTTGGGCTGCAGGGTGATAAGGCTGTGGCTGCGGAAATGTGACTGTGGGGGAAACCGGAGCACCCGGAGGAAACCCACACAAACATGAGGAAAACATGCAAACTCCACTTAGAAATGCCTAGCTGGAACTCGAATCTTCTTGCTGTGAGGCAACAGTGCTAACCTCTGAGTCACCATGCAACACAGGGTACATATATTAAACCTAATATATCTTTCATGGTTGTAAGTTTCCCACGTTCTCCATTCACACGCATCTCATCTCTTCCTCCTTTAACTCAGAGTCTAGGATTACAGAATTGTGTTATAATTTTATTCATTTCTGTAAATGGCGTGAGTGCTCTGTTACACAAGAGCACAGATACATAATCGCAAAAAAAATAATAGCATGCAAGCTTTAAAGTAGGACGACTGCCTGTCCTCCCACTGCGTGCTCAGACTGGTCAACAATTTTCTTGTGATGTAAATGCTAATTTTAGCTTACTGGGTTGAGAAATCCACCAAAAAGTTTTTCATAAATCAAAAGTTGAGCTTTAATTCACTTGTACAGTTGAGGACAAATGTGCAGCTGGATTTTGACCTATTTTCATTGAGTACGCTTACATTAGGGGTCACCAATCCTGGTCTTGGAGGGCCGGTGACCCTGCCGTGTTTAGCTCCAACTTGCCTCAACACACCTGGCTGAGTGTTTCAAGTATACCTAGTAAGACCTTGATCTGCTGGTTCAGGTGTGTTTGATTAGGGTTGGAGCTAAAATCTGCAGGACACCGGCCCTCCAGGAACAAGTTTGATGACCCCTGGCTTACATGGACACCAATAATCCAATTTAATGCGATTAAGACAAGACTCTGATTAAGAGTCTAACATGTAAAGAGTGATTTTTTAAAATTAATTTAACATGATTAAAGGGGTGGTCCACTATGATATATTTTATTTTAAACTTTAGTTGATGTGTAATGTAGCTGTGTGAACATAGACAACATCTCTGACTCTAAATGTAAGATGCTCAAACTTCAATGCAAAGTGAGACATGGGCTTTTACAGATTTAGCTTAGCAAAGCCTACAGCGAATGAATTTAGGGACTGCAAAAAAATACATCCGGGCTAATGAGATCACAAACATTCCAGGTTACACACACCTTGTGCAGTAAAGGGGCGTGGCCACAGATGCGTTAATAGAGAAGGGAAGATGCAGTCCAAACGCTGCTATTTCCATAGATCTTATTCTGTTTTACTATTTGGCCTTTCAAGGGATGTGACACAATGAGAGAAGTGCTTACAGTTTAATTTTATAAATGTTCCAGAATAAAGATAAAGCTCTATGAGCAAAGCATTTTACAAAGGACTGCTGCTTTCACAATTTATTGAGGCCAGCAGGGGGGAAATTCCGGAAGTTTTCTGTGAGACGGAACAAAACGGGAGATTTCCAGGAAAAACGAGAGTGTTAGCAGGTATGTAGTACGACAGTGGTTCTCAAACTTTTAAGCCAGCGACCCTCAATGTAAGATCGTCAAGAACTTGCGACCCCTCACTACCAAAGCATATACAAACAATAAAAATAGCTTCTTTTAAAGTTATCACAATATTTAAACTAGATTTACTATACATTACAGGGCTCGAAATTAACATTTTTGCTTGGTAGCACTGGTGCTCCTAACTTTAAAAATTGAATAAAAGAAAAACGCCAAAATTTTGTCGCACCCACCAATTATGAGCACCGTAACTACAAGTTTTATAAACAGATTTATTGCATTTCAAAACAAAACAAATCAAAACTAACAAGCAAAAAAATATATATGCATGCGTGAGGAAAATGTTTCAACGAAATCCCGTTATCACAAGAAAATTCATTTTTATAACATAACTGAGTGACCAAAAGATAGACGGATGGACCGCTCACTGGCCCTGCATGCACTGCTTGACATAAATGAATCTGTTAATGATAACTGTGCTGTGTTCTCACGGGTGGTGTCTGATATTGTAGTTGTTTTTGACACAAACCTTATTATTAGCATATGTTATTTTAAGAGCAATACCGGTCTCCTCATGAGCTGCAATATTAGTTTAATCTTAGTCAGTGCAAGCCCTTTTGCGATGGTGTACGCGGTGTTAACTTTTACATATGGCTGCACGGCTGACACCATCTGGCGATTAAATAAGGGATTAAACAGAACATCTCGTGCTTAAAATTTGTAAATGTGGCAAACAGTTACCTGAAAATTCCGTACCACAGGCTTTACAGTGAATGCTTTTCATAGCATTTATATACAGTTATTTTCATAGCAGGATTGGACCCAATGGAAGTCTTTTATCGACTCTTGGAAAAGTGTAGATGGTGGATTAATATTCAGCACGTGATCAGTAATCAGATGTGCCATTATTTGTAGCTTTAGGTGGTTTCTAAAACAAAATCTGTCGGTGTTGTTCTCATTCTCATCTTTAGCGCTTTACATTTTTGCGGTTGTCGCTCCTGTCATCTGAAGGCAGAAGGCATTGACTGAGTGATTGACAGAGGATTTTACCTAATGCATTCAGTTCTAGAGCAGTGGGCCAATAAGAAGAGCGCGAAGGCAGGGCAAGCATTATGGGCTTTGTTTACTGCAGCAAGTTGACATGACAACTGTTTTAAACTATTCCTGAGCGCTGCGTTTCAATTGCAAAGATGGATTCTGCCTGAATGTGTCCTAAATACTTTATGAATTTATCCTGATATTTCTGACATTACCTTCTTTTGTCTAATGGGGTCTTGCTCTTATGTTTAGTCAAAGTAGACGGTTGCGGTTTTCACATCCAGATGCGTGCTGTATTGATAACTAGCGAGTTTGCTTCACAGTTATAATGTTCGATTCTTTTTTTTTTTTAATACTAATCAGTAATATCTTTTAAAAATCTGAAAATATTAGCTTTCACTTGTAATACTGAAAAATATATATCATAATCACTGAAAATTACACAATTTTTAAACCACTCTCGCGACCCCTTGAACTCATTCTGCGACCCCTATTCCCCCAACTTTATTTATTGCTAAAACGGCGTGCCATAACAGTCTGACAAACAACCTGCAACAGAGGCATGATGTTTCTTAGTGACGTGAAGCCGATCCGTAAATCACAACACATTAGGTTTGCTGACTAATCAGAGTCCTTTGAGGGCAGGCCTTATAGGAGGAACCAGGAAATATGATGGTCATTTCCATGTTAGCTCAGTAGCTGTATGAAGTGAAGGTAAGATAAGAGAGCAAATAACATGATTCTTTACAAATGAATCACGAACACACATTGTTTTGCACCCCATAAACACAATGAAATCTTTTAAAAAAAATATTGTAACCACTTCTTTAAGGTCGAACTAAACAGAAATCGGATTGACGTGGAGTATGCCTACTTTAGTCACATTATTGCAGTACAGACATTCTCCATTAAACAACACTCCTCCAGCAGTTCATACTCGCATCCAATATCTCGTTTGTCATGGGGGGCATGCATGAAATGTTCCTGAATGAAAATTAAAATGCCAAACTGCAGATAAAGTCGACAAATTAATAATGAAACACCCGAAATGACATAAAACTCCGGAGGAAATATGGATAGCGTAATGACGTTAATCGAGTTTTGTGCTATAACATGTAAAACGGAATTATGAAAGGAACATCCAAAAATCTACTCATGTAGACACCTTCATCAAATAATAATAATAATAAAAAAATTTATTTTAAGGCTCTTTTCTGGCAACTTAAGGACACTGTACAATAAAACAAGAGCTTATATATACAGTAACATGATTAAATGTAATCTGAGCTTTTCCTTTGCATGTCTTTTGAAGATGTCTTGTTATGCCTGTATTATTGTGAAAATCCAATCAACATAATAAAAATAATAATAATTAAAGGTCAATATAATTAGCTCCCTTAAGCAATATTTTTTAGATAGTCTACAGAACAAACCACTGTTATACAATGACTTGACTAAACCTAATATTAATTTAGTTACACCTTTACATTTCACTTCAGGCTGAATATATCAAAAAATAACTAGTAAAATATGATGTACTGTCATCATGGCAAAGATAAAAGAAATCTGTTATTAAATCTATTATGTTTATAAACATTGAAAAAAGCTCTCCATTAAAAAAAAAATTTTTTAGGAACAAAAATAAAGGAAGTAAAATTTAACAGGAGGGCTAATAAATCTGGCTTAAACTGTATATCTATGCTAAATGCTTTTATTATAGGCCCGTTTTTGTAGCCTATAAGATATCTGTCAACAGCATCACTATATTGAACTGAAATTACTGGTCAAAGCCATATGATGTTCCATACAGTAATTGTTTATTAGGGTTTTTATACCTTTATTTAATAAAACAGTAGAGAACGGAAGCAGGAATGTGTGGGGAGCAGAGAGAGAGAGAGGATTTGGAAGGACCTCAAGCCGGAAATCAAATCCAGGTCACCGTAGTGCTGTATGTCAACACACTAAATACTAGGCTATTGGTGCTGACTTGATGTTTCATTTATAAATAAACAATGTATATGGCCTTGCCACACTGCTTATAAAATTTCACTGATGTCAAAGCCTAATTAAAATGCCTCAAGTCAGTTAACATCATTCGTTTTATTGTTTTATTAGTGGAGATAGGGTAGAGATAAGCTTAATGTGCATAAGTTCAACCTCTGTGTGCTGTGAGCTGCTGCTGCAACAAACTTAGCCTATTTTAAAGGCAGAAATACACAGAATGAGCAAATATTTAAGAGGAAATTTTCATTCATTCATTTTCTTGTCAGCTTAGTCCCTTTATTAACCCGGGGTCGCCACAGCGGAACAAACCGCCAACTTATCCACACACACACACACACATACACATACACTCCCAATTCACCTATACCGCATGTCTTTGGACTGTGGGGGAAACTGGAGCACCCGGAGGAAACTCACGTGAACGCAGGGAGAACATGCAAACTCGACACAGAAATGCCAACAGACCCAGCCGAGGCTCGAACATGCGACCCAGCGACCTTCTGACCCTGCCGAGGCTCGAACCTGCAACCCAGCGACCTTGTTGCTGTGAGGCGATAGCACTACCTACTGCGTCGCCTAAGTGAAAATTATTGTAATAGTAATTGATCAACCCAGGATCCAGGAAAACCAATGTGGTTTTTGTCTGTTTTTGTCAGGCTGTGGTACACTGGACCAGCTCTATACCCTAACCAGGGTGCTCAAGGGTTCATGGGAGTATGCCCAACCAGTCCACATGTGTTTTGTGGACTTGGAAAAGGCATTCATCCATGTCCCACGTGGCATTCTGTGGAAGGTGCTTGGGGGTAGTATTGGGTCAGAGGCCTTTGTTAAGGGCTGTCTCCTCCCTGTATGAACAGAGGAGTTTAAGTATCTCGGGGTTTTGCTTTATTAGTGAGGGAAGGATGGAGCGTGAGATTGACAGGCGGAGGCTGCAGTAATGCGGTCAATGTACCGGTGCATTGTGGTAAAGAAAGAGCTAAGCCAATAGGCAAAAAGCTTTCGATTTACCGGTCATTCTAGGATCCTACTTTTACCTATGGTCATGATCTTTGATCGCAGCTCTTAATACACCACAAAGACTTACTATCTTAGTCACAATGACATGCACCAACAATTTGTCTTCATTTAAACTCTGATATGTTACCCATAATGTTGTGTGCATTGCAATACTAGGGTATTACTCTGCTAATGAAACCTTCACACTCTGCTTGTACTGGTGGAGTGCTCAATGAAGATTGGCCACCAGGATGGTCAAATTTAGCTATAAAACCTCCAACACAAACTTGGCCAGTGTTCAGTGTCTTTGTCCGACCCCAGCATATTACAGTAATTATAGTTTTGAGTTGTTATTACGCCATGACGTCATCACCCATTGACATCATCACCCAATGACATCACAACATCATTTAGCAACTGTCTTGCAACTGTAAGAAACCAATTATCCTGCCTTTAGCAACTTCTTCTGAATATTAGTTGGGAACGGTGAACTTCTAACTGTGAGAAAAGACGTACACTATGTGTCAACGCTCTTTCCTATGAGTCACGATCTTGCAGACTGGTAACGTAGATCCTTGCCTAATGTTCTGTCTTTTCTTCTTAGCATGCCATTACGACGACTGGCAACTTGGATTTGGATGAAACAATGAAGTTCTTTTTGCAAATTTAAACAGGAGCCAACTCTGCTACCCACACACTGAGTCAGTTACAATGCTTGCAGAGCAATATTTATATACGCCAACGCAGTTAGTTTTTGCCTTTTAAAGACAATAAATGAAATATTTACAAAGCATTCATATGGTCATACTTTACAATTTAAGTCACAATAACTAATGCTGTTGTAAACTTAGCAAATATGGCGGCATGCGAGTAATGCTCAAAAAAACATAAGCTTTAATTGATCGCTGCCACGTTTCTGGCATTTCATGTTTTGTCTATATGTAGTTTCACATCTGTATGACTGTTCTGTAGAATATTTTAAATATTTGCTTAGTTCATCTATTAAAAGGCAAAGGAGCTAAACTGAGTCACAATTTCGAAAATAAATTAGCACAATTACTATGTAAACTAATAAAATGTGATGTCACAGAAAAAAAATCCTGTTCATTTTATAAAATGTATTTTTATATATAATAAAAACTGCAGTACGAGTAGCCTATGCTGACTTGAATGCAGTTCATTTAATAACAATTAAGTTTAAAATCTGTTGTAAAGCCTGTTTTGGTTATATTTATTGTACAAGCTATTATATAAAATTGTGCCATTATTCTTAGTGCCCTTATTGGTACTTCTGCCCCTGTCCCACTGGTGGTCTGTGCACGCCACCAGTAATATACACTCACCGTCACCGGCCACTTTATTAGGTACTTGTGCCAAGTTGGAGCCCCTTTTGCCTTCAGAACTGCCTTAATCCTTTGCGGTATAGATTCAACAATACTGGAAATATTCCTCAAAGATTTTGGTCCATATTGACATGATAGCATCACACAGTTGCTTCAGATTACTACACCACCACCTGCCTGAACTGTTGATACAAGCCAGAATGGATCTCATCATACCGGGCAACAATTAGCCAATCTTCTACTGTCTATCATAGTGAGCCTGTACGAATTGTAGCCTCATTTCCTGTTTTTAGCTGACAGGAATGGCACCCAGTGTGGTCTTCTGCTGCTGTTGCCCTTCCACCTCAAAGTTGTACGTGTTGTGTGTTCAGAGATGCTCTTCTACATACTTTGGTGTAACGAGTGGTTATTAGAGTTACTGTTGCCTTTCTATCTGCTGGAACCAGTCTGGCCATTCTCCTCTGACTTCAACAAAGCATTTGCGCCCACAGAACTGCCACTCACTGCATATTTTCTTTTTTTTGGACCATTCTCAGTAAACCCTAGAGATAGTTGTGTGTGAAAGTCCCAGTAGATCAGCAGTTTCTGAAATACTCAGACCAGCCCGTCCGGCACCAACAACCATGCACGTTCAAAGTCACTTAAGTGAAGTTTTTAAACTAATTTCGAGAGGAGCATGTGATATAATTGACTGCAGCTGGCCACCTATCTACACTCATTAGTTAGCCAATCAGATCTATCCTAACTCACTATAGGTAGCCTAGCTAGATATTACTCTCTTATCTTCGTTTTCCGAGGAAACCCCCCATCCACCCCCTTTCTCCTCCTTTTCTCCTTTACACAAAAGGGGAGCTCTCGAGAACCACCTGATCTCGTACTCCCCTCACATGCTCTATGGACCTGGCGGGAGCCCAGGGCTCAACTATCTCCGAGCTCAGGGTTCTCTCCAGGGACAGCATGCCAAACCTGCTTACGGTTGTCAAGCAATATCTAAGTGTGAACTCTTGAAATCACCTTTCTTCCTCATTCTGATGCTCGGTTTGAACTACAGCAGATCATCTTGACGTTGTGTGCATGCCTAAATGCATTAATTTGCTGTCATGTGATTGGCTGATTAAAAATGAATCGCGATAGCGAGCAGTTGGACAGGTGTACCTAATAAAGTGGTCTTTTGACTAAAGCAGAAGGTTTGTCTCGTTTGATATACCCTTCACTTTCTCTCTCTGTTAATATCCCTACTGCTAAACAAGTTAACAAAATACTTTTAAACTTTATTTGGAAAAATAAATCCCATAAACTTAAGAAAACAGTTCTAGTAAATAGTAGAAAAGAGGGCGGACTTGAAGTGATCGACTTTGAGGACATAGTAAACACTTTTAGAATAAGTTGGATTAAAAGATGCTTAAAAGACCCCAACTCTATTTGGTTTTTTATTCCAAACTCTATTTTCACAAAAATTGGAGGTCTTCCTTTTATTTTAAAATGTACCTATCAACCAAATAAATTGGGCTTCTCTCAATTTTTGATAAGTCCGGCAAATTTTTGTAATTTTTGAGGAGACATAAAAACAATTTATGTCTAATAATAATTTTCCATTACCTTTTAAAGAATTTAATGCTGTGCAAAAAGCAATTCCTTTAGGCCTAATTCAACTTATAAAATTTCCTTTAATGTTTAATGAAAATGTTATTAAAGACCCAGAGCTGATTTTAAATGGAATTAGTCTATTTGACAACAAATGTAATAATAAATATATTCGACAAATTTTTCAAAATAAAAAATATAATGTTCCTAAAGGCAAATTTTACTGGGCATCCTTCCTTGACACAACAGACTGGAAAAAGCCTGGCTATTACCTCATAAGTACTGCATTTCCAATAAAACAAAAGAGGTTCATTTCAAAATTCTTCATAAAATAGACCCAGTAAATGGTACTTTGGCAAAGTATTTGGAGATTGACAGTTCATGAACATTTTGTAAGAGTGAAGACAAAAAGCTGATTCACATATTTTTTCAATGTGAAAGCACAAAAACCTTTTGTAAAACTTATATCTCCATAACCGCATTGGTTCTTCCAGACCCTTTCATCTTCAGGATGTCGTTTGTTATTATGGAGGTGGGGCTGATGTATCAGAGAATTACATTATTGACTTTTTTATTTTGTATGGAAAATATTTTATTCATAAACAAAAATTCTCCAGTTCGCAGCCTTCTTTTTCACATTTTTTATTAGAAATTGATGTTTTTATTAAATCTCTTAGATCAGTTAATAATAAGAAAAGTGATAGATTTTTAGTTTTTTATGATAAATATTTTGGAAACAGCACGGATACATAAGTCCTCCTTTCCTCTTGCTGTATTTGTGTTATGTATATGTTTAATCTTATTTATTTATTTATTTTTCTTTCTTTTTTTCTCTCTTTTGTTTCTCTTTTTATTTAATTTGTAATGTTTATATTATTTATCCTGATTTGATATTATCATTGTGTTCTTTTGTGTAAACTGAATTTTGTATGTTTGTTATTGAAGTCAATAAAAAAAAAATAATAAACTAATAAAGTGGCCGGTGAGTGTATAGCAAATCAACAAAGCCACAGACCGCCGGCCAGTGGAAAACGTCAGAGTAACTTTTGGACCTTCCGGCCCGCTATACCACTGTCGTATTCCAGGTGGTGTATTTAACTTTTTCCCACAAAGCGAGAAAGCTCTCATCACGGGTCAGATCACAGCAGCTTTATTTCGGTAAGAGGCGTTACCATCAAACGTTTGAAACACGAGGCTCTGATATATAAATACTGTCGGCGCCTGTTTCTGCAGACATTCAGTCGGTGCAGGCTAGAGAAAGTGGAAGATTAAGTTCCGAAGACCGTCAAAGGTAAGATATGCGTGCATTTATATTACACCTTGCAATTCAATATGAAGGTGTGCTGCAGAATTGACATTGTCTTAAACTGGCTTATATTTAAATGACGGTACCACTTAGAGTTTAGCGCATACTAAAATCTCTCTCTCTCTCTCTCTCTCTCTCTCTCTCTCTCTCTCTCTCTTTCTATATATATATATATATATATATATATATATATATATATATATATATATATATATATATATATATATATATATACACACACACACAGTTGAATCATTATTAAAATTATTATTAGAATTATTAGCTCCTCTGTTATTTTATCTTTTTCATTTTCAGTTTAACGGGAAGAAGATTTTTTTCTAATTTCTAAACATAATATTTTTAATATCTCATTTCTAATAACGGATTTATTCTATCTTTGCCATGATGACAGTACATAATATTTTACTAAATATTTTTCAAGAAACTTCTATACAGCTAACTTGGTTATATTTAAAAATTAACTAGGTTAATTAGGTTACATAGGCAGGTTAGGGTAATAATTAGGCAAGTTATTGTTTAACAGTGGTTTGTTCTGTTGACTTTTAAAAAATATATAGCTTAAAGGGGCTAATAATATTGACTTTAAAATGGTGTTTAAAAAATTAAAACCTAATTTTATTCTAGTTGAAATAAAACAAATAAGACTTTCTTAAAAAGAAAAAATATTATCAGACATACTGTGAAAACTTCCTTGCTCTGATAAACATAATTTGGGAAATATTTAAAAAAGAAAAAAAATTCAAAGGGGGGCTAACAATTCTGATTTCAGCTGTATATGTGTATATAAATAAATAGTGTGTGCATATTTTTAGGATACACATTTTAAGGTATACCGGAATGTGAACCATGTTGTTTGGCAGATGTTAACTTCATTAAACATTGACAGATTTTATGATATAGCATATTTGTTGCTTCACCAAAGTAACAATTAAATAAATGTCTACGTGAGACCATGACTTAGGTTGCAGAGACCTTCACATAGTGTGATGGTAAAAATTCATTTTAATAATAAATAAATAAAATTATTATAAATAAAATTTATTATAAATATATTTATTCTAGTAAATCTTTGCAAGTGAAATATGTGGTGGATTTAAAACTATTCAGAGCTGATTTGAGTGCAAATTGTTAAGTCATTTACTCACAGAAAATATTATTTTTTCTTAAGAACTGATCACTAAAAAGGAAAGAAAAAACATCTTTCATCCATTTTTTTATTATAATATGAGCAAAAGTGTAAACAAAGATTTTTTTCGACGCCACGATTTCCACAATTCATTCCGTTGTGGTGACCCCTGATTAATAAAGGACAGAAAAGCAGAAAAGAAAACGAATATTTATTCTAGTAAATATTTGTGAGGGAAATATGAGGTGAACATAAATATTTCAGAGCTGATTTGATTTTAAAGCACTTTAATCAAAGAAAATGCTATATTAAGAACTGATCTACTGAAAAACTATTAAACAAAGATTCTTTCCACGCCCTACTTTCCACTTTTAATGTCAATATTAGTAAAGTGTAGTGCAAATATTACTACAGTAATATTTAACACATTGCTAGGGGCTTACTCACTGAGCCTTTGATGTGATTCAAGATCTCCTGATGGGAATTTGTTACCACAGTTACACTTAAGCGTGCCTTTGATGGTTGAGGAGAATAATGACACCCTGTGGCATACACTGTTTCTGTAATTGAGCATTACTGCATATTCTGACCGAGCCTGTAAATACATTTACTGCCCAAGGGAAGAGACTGGCATAAATTGCTTGAATAGTTTGCATGTGGATGCCTTATAAACATTTTATAGGCTTTTTTTGTAGTATCATTGCAGGTACTTGGATAATTCACCCAAAACTGATTTTTTTTTTCTAATTATTTACTCACTCAAGTGGTTCTGGATTTTTAAGAATTATCATTTAAAATTATCATTTTAATTTAAACAACTGACCACCGGTAAAACTCACGATCATAGATATATGTATATACGTTTATACAACAGTTCTGTCTGGTTCTCGAATCTGATTGGCTGATAGCTGTGATATATTTAAGTAATATCAGCACACGTACAGCCTCTTTACCCTTTGTGTATTACTCCGCCCACATACAGCCAGCAAAAAGCAGACACTACAGATCTAAAGTTTAAAAGATGCTTGCTCAGCTGTTTAACTGTCAGCTTATGATTTGAATCCAAAGTGGAAGAAAGTAGTTCTTCATACAAAAGGGTTTTTGAAACTCTGTGTTTGATTTTGTTTTTATATACACAATAATGCCGTCAAACTGTTGTATAAACGCAATATCACACTCGTAGCAGTGCGATATGGCTGTATATCGGTATATCGGCCTCGTGCCAACGCACGTGCCATATCACACTGCTACTCATGTGATATTGCTCATATATCACATATATATATATATATATATATTAAGGGTGTCACAATCCTCGATTCGATTACATTTTCGATTCTAAAGGCACGATTCGATTCGATTTTCGATTATGAATAATTAATTAATTAATGACCAATTAATTATTTGTAGTCTACCGTTTAAACTACCTGACCTGCATGGTCTTTGTTTTACCCATAAACAAATCATACAGTAAATGAATAAAGGCAAGATACACGCATAATTACCACCTGTCAATCACTTTTTCTGCGGGACTCGTGAATAGGCAGTGATCTGTGTCGTTATAATGGCGTCGGTAAAAAAGACGCACAACCAACAGGAACCAGCCAACAGTATCTGAGGTGTGCGCTAAAATGACTAAGTACAAGTGAGTGAAAGATTGAAGCAGTCCTCTGACTGCCTGGACCTGCTGTCTTAAGTGCATGGCTGTGTATGCGTCTGTGTGGTCACGTGATGTGCATTTCAGAGGTAGAGAGGAAGGAGGGCTGCTCAGAAATGCTACTCGCCACTGTGGATGTCAAATCGTTGTCGTTCTAAAATGCCATTTAAAAACAAAGACAGAGTAAACAGGGCCCGAGTGTGTACTTTTCACGAGCGGATTTGCAACGGGGATGGGCGGAGGATCGCGATGCCGGTGTTGTCTATCGGACGAACCGTACGTAATACGTACATAGCAGAGCTTGCAAAACTGTGTTTTTTTGTCGACAACACGAACGTTGTCAACATAACTCACTGGAAATCCAAAATGCTTACACACCGGCGACTTCATTGAAAGAGGAGGGGGTTTAAGTTCTTTCGACGGGTCTCCAGCTTCTGCAGTTTAACAAGCACTTCAACAAGCCTGTTTTTTTCCCGCTTGGCAAGCCAAGCTGACGTGACATGGGGGCGTGGCAGCATCGACGATTCTATTTTTTGATTCGATAATCGAAATCGTGACACCCCTAATATATATATGTATATATATATATATATATATATATATATATATATATATATATATATATATATATATATATATATATATATATATATATATATATAGTGTGGGCTGATTGTGGGCTATCCCGCACTAATCAGAGGAGAAAATATTTTTGGGGCCTGCATGGGCTCAGGTGTGTTTTTCTGTGGGATTGTCCTGCCCACGCTGTCCCACAGTAAACCCACACTTACCCACAGTGGGCTCACACTAGCATGTTTGCTTTACATGTTTATATCAGTTTTATATCTTCCAAATGCTTATTCTGTCACTGTTTTGGAGTGCACTAGCTTATAGATTAACTAAAAATGAACAATACTGATACTAACATCTAAAAAACTGTATTTAAACTTCATAGGATCATTAAAAGGTATTAAATTGACCACCATGAATCCTGTATGTACCCTGTTTTCATACTTTTCCACTTGATTTTGATGCTTTGTCTTTTTTTGTTATGTTCTCACTGTTTTGTCCTCAGCTTTCTTGGTCTTTATAACCTGCCTGTCTTTGCATATGTTTGTTTAACAGTGATCAAAAAGAAGCAAAATGAAGTGTGTCGACACTTATTTAGCACTACTGTCGACCAGCACAGGAATGTATGTGTGCTGTGAGAGCAAGTCACCAACGTCCTATCAGCTGGTCGCCACGGAACAACAGAAACCTGAGAGTTCCAGTAAAGGTCTGAACATAAGCTTCATTCTCAATCAATTTTTTTAATGTCCCATGAAATTAAAATAAAGTATTTTAGATTGTAGTATTAGTATTGTTCCTTTTTAGCATATCTATAATCTAGTGTGCTCCAAAACAATGACAAAATTCGCATTTAGAAGATAGAACACATATAAAGCTTGTAGTTTGTCACTTCTGCCTTAATGGATGAACAGTTTTATTCGTGTCACATCATTTCAAATCAAGTCTTGACCAATCAAATGCTCTCTAATATCTGACATGCCCCTGCCCCCTTCAAGACGCTTCTCATTTGTTTTTCATTTGATGCGCTTGAACTCAACCCTTCTCACTGGCAGAACGGTGATAAAACAAAAGGCTATTGGCTGTTTTTTTTAAAAGGGGAGGAGCTACAATGTCCCAACCTCTCTTCGTGTTGAGATTACATCGAATAAAAGTGTATATTTCAAATATAAGTGAATATTTCAAAGCACTTCACGGGACCTTTAAATATATCTTTGCCTATATCCAGTACTGGGCTTCTCCGCCATGTCTCACTGCAAATAAGCTCGCATTTTCTCCTTTATGACAAGCGTCAGTATGTTTATATCCTGACAGGATGGCGTCTAACATATTTCCAGCCCAGTCTCATTGGAAAAACGTTGCTCTGCCTACATTTTTTTTACAAAATGTAAAATATGTCCACTAGAGGGCGCTGTCTACATTTGAATCAATCTGAAACACATTAGTTTTTGTATGTTTCGTTGCACGTTTCAGATGACAAATCTACAAGAGGGCGCTGTCTGCATTTTTGCAAATCTGAAATCTATTAGTTATTGTTTGATTCGTTGCATAATTCAGATGACAAATCAACTAGAGGGCACTGTCTAAAACCCATTTCTAGGAAACATCCACACACACTCATTTACACTCATATACTTTGGACAATTTTGCCTACCCAATTCACCTGTACCGCATATGGGCCAGACGGAATCTGCGGAGGTTTTTTGCTTTTTCTGCGGAGAATTTTGGTAAAAATCTGCGGATTTCTGCTGAATTATTTTGGGAGTATCCAGCGGAGTATCATAACTTAGACCTTAATATATTAAATAAAAAGTAATACATTACTGAATAAAAACTGAATAAATTCAGAATTACACATTTACTTAAGCAAATAAACTGAATTAATCATGGGCTAAAAATCTGCAGAAATCTGCAGAATTCTGGGGAAAATCTGTAAAAAATCTGCAGAATTCTGAGTGTCATGATAACCCTATAAAAAACTAATTTTAGTTTATAGTTTTGTTCTTATGGCAAACTAAAGCTTTATATTTGCTTATGTTATTAGTGAATGCTATTATAATGTGTAATGTTTCCATTGTGCCCTATGTTAAAGGGGTGGTCCATTATGATCGTATATTTGAAACTTTAGTTGATGTGTTATGAAGCTGTATGAACATAAACAACATCTCTGAATGTAAAAAGTTCTAAGTTCAATGCAAAGGGAGACCTTGTTTTTTTACAGAGTTAGCTTAGCAAAGCCTACAATGAGCGAATTTTGGGAACTACAAAAAATACTTCCGCTCCCTGTGAGATCAAAAAGGTTCTTTACTGCGCACCCAAACTGCGCAGATAAGAGCCGTGGTCAGAGGCGCTGTAATGTTATGGAACAGACGGAGCTAAAAATGCATCTAAACATTGCTGTTTCCACAGAGCTTTGTCTGTTTCTGTATTTGGGCTTCCAAAGAACACTACACAAAGACAGAAGTGCTTAAATTTCAATATTAATTATCTTCCAGAGAATTATAAAATACACAGCAAGCATGATTTGACAAAACAGCTCCAGAATCTCTTCCAGTTCAGTGCTGGATTCAGCTAAAATCTCCTCAAAGCAGAAGCTGTGAACTACAACCTGTAACTGTTTTTATTTGTTAAAATTGATCATGACATGTACAGTTAATGGTGTACGTTAACGATATGCTGTAGCAACGATGTAAACAATGGGAAATGCTGCTTTGCGGGCAAACGATTTAGCTACAAACTCATATTTATCAGTCAAACTGCTGTAAACACACACACACACACTCCACCAGCACGTTTGTGTCTCTTATGTGTGACTGCACTGATTGTCTTCAGGCAGCTTTTTCATGCGTTTCCCATCTCAGATAATAGAAGTCACAAAAGATATGTGGATGATTCATATTACTTACACCTGCATATTCCGGATACATGTGAAACACGTCGTGTAACGCAAAGAGTTAAAAAAAATACAGGATAGCTCACCTGACTCATGGTAGCAGCAGAATAATAAATCAAGGCTCACACAGGTCGCATCCCACATCTTGTGCTTTATTCTTCTGTCACGATATATTACAGAAAATAACTTTATCCGAGCATCAGAGAAAAAGAAAAAGCCTGCAAGTTGGGGAATACGACTAATAACAGTCATGGGGACTGCAGAAACACAGCACACTGTTCAGATTGATGCAGACATTGACTTGTACCGCAAAGAGACCTCTATCTCACTCATGTCTTGTCCTCTCAAGTGGGGGAAAGACAATGCAAAACGTTACACACTGCTGTCAACATGGGCCAAATCATATCTCTGTCCCAGAAACCTCAGTCCCAAATGAGAGGGTTTTTTTCTGTTGCAGGGGACATTGTAAATACCCAGAGATACCAGCTTTTACCAGATTATGATCATAAGATAATTTTCCTTTAAACCCATCTCTATCTAAGTGAGTGAGTGATTAAATGTTAAATGTGATGAGTTTTCAACAATACTAAATTGAAACTTTGTTTTTTTACATGGTTTAATATTTTTTTGTTATTAAAATTGAAGTTCCTGTTTCAAAGCTTACAGATAGATGGCTAATTTGTATGTCATTGACACTTCTGGCACTTTTTTGGAGTATTTCCATAAGTTTTGTTTTTCCTGTAAATGATTCAATAAATACCGTACCGTGACATTCATACCGAGGTATTACCGTACCGTGAAATTCTGATACCGTTACATCCCTAATGAGCACACATTGCTTTGCATCTTATAAACACAACCAAGCCTTAAAATTACATTCTGGACCACCCTTTTAATGCTAGCAATACTATTTGTCTTTTCTTTTCCAGTCACAGTGTATAAATTTCACGAAAATAATAAGACCTGCATGGCATTTTGCTTTAAGATAAGAGATCACTCCGTTTTCCCTGTTATTACCCATGGTGATGAAGTCGATTTTAAGGTAAAGACTGGATTATAGTTCTTATTGGATGCTTTGTCAGGTGGTTTAATGCAGATTGAACATTTCTAATGAAGTATTCTGGTTCTTTCCTGCACAGACTTTAACCTCAGATGAGATTGCTAAAGGAAAGGTTCACAAGTCATTTTTATTTAAACCGGGTGAGGGAAGAAACGGTCCATTTATGAGCTTGAAATCTGTGAATAAACCCGACAAGTACTTGTGTGTTGATAAAAATGAAAGGAGCAAAGTGACCATCATTTCAGAAGACATGCCGGGTTTTAAAATTGAACGCCTCTGTGAGCTCAAAGGTAATTTTGGTTAATATGTGCAACTGGAACGCTGATTATGAAACTTTTTGAATATGATGTGGGGAAATTTGTACAGTAAGATGATCATCCATCTATTGATTTTTTTTAGCCAAAGAGCTTCCAAAAACCAACTGCCAACCGCCAAGCAGCATCCTGGACCAGACAACCTCTTCTCGTGAGAAATCAGTGGAACCATCTAAGTGCTCTAACAGAAAAGGGTAACTATATTAGTAGGGTTTGCTTTTATACAGAGTACCTCCATAAGAGTAGGATATTGCTGTAAATATGTTGAGATATTTCAACTTAATTCAATTTTATTTGTATAGCACTTTTTTACAATAGTTGTTGTTTTAAAGCAGCTTTATAAAAGGTGCATTATTGTGTAACAATCAAATTCGGAAAAGTTAAGGTTATTAGTTACCATAACTTTATTAGTTACTAATCACTTTAACTAATTAATTAGCAACTAATGGCTTTAGGTTAAAGGTATTATATACACTCACCGGCCACTTTATTAGGTACACCTTACTAGTACTGGGTTGGATGCCCTATTGCCTTCAGAACTGCCTTAATCCTTTGTGGCATCGATTTAACAAGACACTGAAAATATTCCTTAGAGATTTTGGTACATATTGACAGGATAGCATCATGCAGTTGCTGCACACAGTGGCACCCGGTGTGGTCTTCTGCTGCTGTAGCCCATCCGCCTCAAGGTTGGACGTGTTGTGTGTTCAGAGAGGCTCTTTTGCATACTTCGGTGTAACGAATGGTTTTTTGAGTTACTGTTGCCTTTCTATCTTTCGAATCAACAAGGCATTTGCGCCCACAGAGCTGCCGCTAAAAAAAATGATGATTTACTGGTGGTAAATCATACTAAACGTTTACTGTTTAAGGTCTGTTAGAATTTGCTTAATGATTTACATTTGTTAAATGCCAGAATAATGAGAGAATTTTTGAGAGAGTTTTTTTATTAATTTCCAGACAGTCAAAAGTTTACACACATTTCCTTGTTTTTTTTTTAGCTTTGCTTTTAAACTGTATAACTTTGGTCAAATGTTTTGGGTATCCTTCAACAAGCTTCTCACAATAGTTTGAAGGAATTTTGGCCCATTCCACCTGAAAGAATTAGTGTAACGGAGTCAGATTTGTTGGTTGTCTTGCTCGCACAAACTTTTTCAGCTCTGCCCACAAATTTTCTATAGGATTGAGGTCAGGGCTTTGTGATGGCCACTCCAAAACATTCACTCTGTTATCCTTAAGCACATTTTAACTAATTTGGCAGTATGCTTAGGGTCATGGTCTGTTTGGAAGACCCATTTGTGGCCAAGTAATTTCCTGGCTGATGTCTTGAGATGTTGCTTCAGTATTTCTACATAATGTTCTTTCTCCATGATGCCATCTATGCTGTGAAGTAGACCAGTCCCTCCAGCAGCCAAACAGCCCCACAACATAATGCTGCAGCCCCCATACTTCACAGTTGGGATGGTGTTTATAGGCTTGTAAGCTTTTCCCTTTGTCCTCCAAATGTATCACTGGTCATTATGGCCAAAAAGTTCAATCTTAGTTCCATCAGACCACAGGACATGTCTCCAAAAATTATTCTTTATCCCAGTGTCATTTAGCAAATTGTAATCTGGCTTTGTTTGTTGATTTTGGCTTGATGATTTTCCCATGTTGTCACACAGGGAAGCAGTGTGTTTGAGGTTTTCCTTAAATACCATTCTACAGTTGTGCCTCTGATTACGCAAATGTTGTCAATGAGCCAATCAGAAACTTAAAAAACCTTGACACCATCATCTGAGCTTTTTCAGAGGCAGAATAATCTTATTGTATGTAAACTTGAATTTCAAGAAAATTAATAACAATTTCTCAGAAAATATATCTCTCATTATTCTGCTATTAAGCATAACAGAAACGAATTTGATAATCCTAACTTACCTAGAAGAGAAAACGTTTAGTCACGATAGCATCTGACTTTTTTGAATGGTTATGTGCCTTTTTATACAGTGTATGTACACTTCTGGTTTCAACTGTATGTATATGTGTGTATGTATGTATTCACATCAGAAGAGTTTATATGCAGTATTTGTTGAATTAACTCGGATTTTCAGTCAACAAATGGTCATTTTCTGCAATTAGTGTTCTTAATGTTCTAAATACCAGTGTAGTTATTTAAAATAAGTTGAATTGTTTACACAATTTTACTAAAATATACAACTTTTTTTTTTTTTAAAGCAAGAGGATGAAGTTTTCATTGAAGAGCTGTATCTCTTTTTGTCGCTGAACATTGTCTTCAACTGAAGGCTGTAATCTGCCTACATCATTTTTTTTCCTTGAGAAAAAAGGAAACCTGGACACTGACAATATATGTGGTATCTGAAGCAGGAGCGCAGGGGTTAGTCCATTTGACTTGCAGTTCTGTAAAAATCATTTATATTCTTACTGTAAAACAACCTGCATATTATAGTTTTTTCACAATGAAAGTGTACTTATTTTAAAGAAAACTTATCAAATCAATTCATAAAACATCCCTTTAACATGGTATTCTCAAGTGCTTGAATCATAACTGCTTATGCAATTTCCTGACACTTTTGATTATGCTGAACTTTGACCTCTGACTGTATTGTTTTATTACAAAAGGCTGGGATGAGGTTGCAATAGTTCACCAAAGTAAATAGATACTTTTTATTAACCATATAACTGCAAAAAGGATATTTTCTTTCATGTTTTATATTTTAATTTAACAGGAAATTGTTATTAGGTCTGCACAATATACCGTTTCGGCATTGATGAATGTGCAATGTGATCATTCACAATAGTCACATCGCACAATCTGCATTGTCGAGTTCAGCTTCAGTTTATTCATCCCTCAGGAAATTTAAGTGCAATTATAGCTGATCAAGTACCATATTATTGAGCGATACTGAAGTTTAACCTTATTAGAGTGAAATAGTGCTTGTTTGCTTTGTTTTTAAGGCCTACGACAGTACGATTTCAAGTGCATTTAAATAGTTTGTGTACAAGAAATTATAAATATTTAGCTTTTTTTTAATTAATTAACTAATACAGTTATACTCCCAAAAAGAAATCTGGACTAAAAAATCATCCCGATCAATATAAAATACTACAATAAGGCACAAGACATATTTGTTGCGTGGTTTGTTGCTATTTTCAGACCAGCGCAACCTAAATTTTCTAGTTTTGCACCACGTTGTTTAAGTAGCAAATTCGTTTGAGCTGCTTTGTGCACTCATGGGTGTCTAGAAAGGAGGTGTGTTAAGGCACATTGTTGGTGAGTTGGTACTGTATTTTGAGGAACTCAAATAGATTGCGCAAATGACCAGCTGAAAGTTGTGCATCTTAAACACGTACACGTTGCTTAATATACATAGAATGTACAGCAATACACAAATATCTTTACAAATGAAAAATAATTAAAGGATTAAATTGTTACAAAAACGATTGTTTTCTACATAAATATAAAAACCACTGGCTCCATCTCGGGGGGCTTTTTTTAGTTTATTCATGAAAATATGCATTTGTTATAATGTTGTTATTATTATTATTAGTATTATTATTTATTATATGCACATTTATATATGTTTTAATAAAAAAACAAGTTTAGATTTGTCCACCTGTCTGGTTTTGGAGACATTTGCATCACCATATGCGGCATAAGAATAGGACGTGTGTTTTTTGACCACCTTCATTGTTGTTTATTAATTTGCTGGAAATTAGAACTGCATTTAGAAATAGTTTTGAAACAAATCTTTGTGCTTAACAAACTAAATTAAATATGTAGGCTAATGGATGTCTTCAGTGGAGTACGTACAACAGCGTTTCAGTTTAGAGGCCAAATAGAGGAGGCTCATTCTTTCTCCTCATGCTGCAGATGGTCTGTTTAACTGTTTTCTTGCTAGTGAAGCGTTCAGTTTTTCCACTTACAAAGTCCGCCAAATAAATAGCAAATGCACTGTGGCGTGATGCAACTGACTCTTAAGCCGCCTTTCCACTGCACACGACATTTGGATATGACTGTCAGAATACCCCCCTTGTGGCAGTCACACAGAATGTTTTTAGTGTTGTCAAGCACCATGGGAGAGAAGCTGATTCTAGTGGTGTCTAAAATAAAGGAGTGCAAAAAGAGCCTTTATTCTCCGTGTGTTCAATAATCTTTGAATGAATGAATGAATGAATGAATACTAGAAACTCATAGACCACTAAAAATTTTAGACGGAATTTGGAGACAACAAATACATTTATAATTTTTATTACTCGTTTATGAATCCAAATGTTTTTTTTTTTAATATAGACTTTTTTTCTGAATCAAAAAATAATGAAAAAATATCCTATTTCACATCTCACGCACGGACCTGCTTGGACAACACTGGAATACATCAAATCCGGTCGTCTGGTCGCATACGGTTAAGTCGCAGGAGTTCAAATATTTCAATGTGTCCGCAGCTCAAATCAGATCTGAATTTTCCGCATAAGAAGATGATGGGAAGTCCCGGATTACTCTCTATTGGAAATGATTGACTTCCGGACTGTCGCTTGTCATATGCAGTGGAAAGGCGGCTTTAAAAGGAATGGGAGATGAATGGTTTAATTCACGTAGTGCTCAAAACACACCCATAACTCATTAGGAGTATAAGCACAACCCTGTTTGACCATGCGCCAGGGAGCAAACCATATTTTCAGACACACCCTCAATGCTTTTGCAACATGCACTTTAGACTTAAAGCCCTATGAGTTTATTCCAAGTTGACCTTTTTAGTCATCTGGTGAAATAATTATATTCATATCGCAGAAAAACTAAATATCACAATGTCCGATTTTTCCAATATCATGCAGCCTTAATTGTCACATTGTCAAATTATGATCGCCCTTTACTTTTTTCTAAAAAAGTTTGCGTTGTTGTTTTTTTCTTCTCTTAAACACTAAAGAAGATACTTTAAAGAAAGATAAAAACCTGTAACCATTGACTTCCACAGTATTTGTGATCCCTACTATGAAAGTCAGTGGTTACAGGTTTTGGCTTTCTTCAGAATACCTTCTTTAGTGTTCAACAGAATAAACTGACTGTTTTGGGAAAAGTAAAGGTTGAGCAAATTTTGGAAAGAACTGTCCCTTTAACCTCATGTCAGCACTGAGCAATAATACAGTAAGCAGTGCAGCCTAAATGTGCAGGAATGGCGTAATCAGTTATGAAACACAGTTTAAGCAATGCATGAAATGAGAGTAAATGATTACAGTAATTTACATCTTTGCTGAATGAATCAGCCGTTTGAGCGAATCCCATGAACATTACTGTGGGAGTTAAGGTGTGGGTTATTTTGGGTTGTGATGAAAGAAATATGAATTTAAAAATGCTTTATATTTGTGTATATTTATTCTCTTATTAAGTCTGGCTGTAAAGGCAAGACTATGTATTTCTTTTTTAGTGGTTGATTACTTTTCTATTAACAACAATAACATGCAAGATCTATTTTTTATGAATATGTCTATTAAATGTATGTCTATACCACTATTTTTTGATCGTATGTACTGGTTAACAAATGGGCAAATACCTGAGAAATGGTGCTTAGCACTGTCGCCTCACAGCAAGAAGTTTGCTGGTTTGAGTCCTAGCTAGATCAGTTAACATTTCTATGTGGAGTTTGCATGTTCTCCCTGTGTTGGTGTGGGTTTTCTCCGGGTGCTCTGGATTCCTTCACTGCCCAAAGACTTGTGGTACAGGTGAATTGGATAAAAAGTAATTGCTGTAGTGTATGAGTGTGTGTGAATATGAGTGTGTATGGGTGTTTCCTGGTACTGGGTTGTAGCTGGAAGGGCATCGGCTGTGTAAACATAAGCTGGAATAGTTGGCGGTTCATCCCACTGAAGGAAAATGAATGGCTGACAAATTTAGTGATTATAAAAAGAGCTTTCTTTGTGTGATTCAGTCACAAATGTACATTTATTTGGTCTCAAGGCTGTGTGTGAATTTTCTTTCAGCCTTTTCCATGTGTTAAATATCTTCCACAGCTATGCAACTGAATAAATGACTTAGAGATTTATTCAATAGGCATTTTACAAGCATCTGCTGCCAGTTTCATTTGATTATTTATAATAAAAAACTCTAAAAACTAACATTGTCACTCTGATTTACTAATCCTCATGTTGCTATTATAGTGAATAAATCAATGATGTATTTATTATTTACTCTCAATTTTACTAAGAAAATACCAAGAAGTTTCTTAGATTTTCTTTTATTATTATAGTTTATATTAAGCTACTGTAACCTATGGCTATTGGTTTTAAATGTTGTATTTTATGTTTAATCAAATAAATGTCATGCATGTGTGTTATATATTGTAGAAAGCTCCAAAGCAAAAAAGTATTTTTTTTCTATATGAAGTTTTTTGTCATTTTACAAAATAAAGGCTTTGAACCGTCTTTTGTTGGTCATTTTTATTTAACTGATGGTTTAAAGATGGTAAGATATAGAAACAACAACAAAGAAATTAATTTACTTTAAACTCATTAAAAGTGACAGTAAAACATTTATAATGTTTGTTTATATACATTTATACATCATATTTCTTTGAAACAAAGTTTTAAAAATTGCTTTATATATATATATATATATATATATATATATATATATATATATATATATATATATATATATATATATATATATATATATACATACACACACACATACACAGCGTTTGTCTGTTTTCCCCAATTTCTGTTTAACGGGGAGATTTTCTCAACACATTTCTAAACATAATAGTTTTAATAACTCATTTCTAATAACTGATTTATTTTCTTTGTCATGATTACAGTAAATCATATTTGATTATATATTTTTCAAGACACTTCTGTACAGCTTAAAGTGACATTTAAAGGCTTAACTAGGTTAATTAGGTTAACTAGGCAGGTTAGGGTAATTAGGCAAGTTATTGTATAATGATGATTTGTTCTGTAGACTATCTAAATTGGTTTGTTATGTAGACTATCTAAATAATATATAGCTTAAAGGGGCTAATCATTTTGAGGTTTTTTTAAAAAAACAAAAAACAACTGCTTTTATTCTTGCCGGAATAAAACAAATAAGACTTTCTCTATAAGAAAAAATATCAGATATAGCCCTACTGTGAAAATTTCCTTGCTCTGTTAAACATCATCTGAGAAGAGGGGCTAATAATTCTGACTATAAATATATATATATATATATATATATATATATATATATATATATATATATATATATATATATATATATATATATATATATATCTACTGAAAGGTTATTGTTAAATTTTTAACAATATGCTATTGCGGTTGTTTTATCAAAAGTGTTGTATGTACAGTACAAAACATTTGCCTGAGATTTTTGTCACTCGCGGCCGCGGCGACTTCATCCCTGGCAGCCGTCACGTTTTTTAAAGACTTTTTAGACGCCATGATCGAACACGCGATGAATCAGAAAAAGTCAGCAAAAACACCCAAAAAGTTACGAAAATAAATGAAATCTTACTTCCAACTAATAAGAATAAATCCAAGATACAACTGATAGTTATTAAATAGAATAAAGACACGAAAGATGGAGTTATTTTCCAAATTCAATGATATCAGAGAGCAGCTCAAAAAATCTCGACTAACGTTAGTCCATACTTTCCGCGCATGCGCCCCCGTTGTATGTACAAAACTATTTTGACACTTAGTATTCAGCAATGTGTAAACTGCACATTCAATTTATTATGAGATTGCAAAGCATTATTGTTCATTTCATGCAGTTGTAGTATTTTGTAATTAATGTTTTTTTTTGTGCTGAATCATTTGTCATTTCCTTTTGTCTGTTAAAAATATAACAGCCTTTAAGTGTCATTTATAAGAAATTTACAATGCGTAAATATTCCTCACATAATCAACAACGCATAAATAATCCTCACTCAAACTGTGGTAATAAAGCATACACAGTAACTTCCCTCCTGAAAATTAAAATGTATTCTAATGCTTAATCGTTTGCTTATACACACTATGTAATTTTCAGCAATTTTATTATTGTACTTATCTGAGGTTTGTTTCCTATTTCTCCACATATGCTCCATGCATGCCAATCTGCCAAAGAGAAATATATCAAGTCTTTATTAAATCTCAGTGCATTTATTTGAGCTGACTCCATTGTGCAATCTGTTCCAGCATAAAGAAAAAGATCTTTATTCTAGGATGACCACTCTTAATTCACTTACATCTAAAGAAAAACTCACTAAACGCATTTACTGGGGCACTGGCCATTTTTAAGTGCGGTCTAGTGACGCACCTGCATTAAGCTTAAATGCAGGTAGGATTGGGTTCAGACAGGGGTAGATTTAGGGATATTCTATTCATACCCACTT
This sequence comes from Danio rerio, assembly GCF_052040795.2. Classification (NCBI taxonomy): domain Eukaryota; kingdom Metazoa; phylum Chordata; class Actinopteri; order Cypriniformes; family Danionidae; genus Danio; species Danio rerio. The sequence continues at coordinate 14,444,927 of NC_141025.1, forward strand.
TATAAGACCTGGCATGTGCATTTGAAATAGGACTGTAAAATAAAGTGCTACCGATAATTGTGTCAAGATTAAGTGCGTTATTTATTTAATACCTTACAATGAGGAGTCAAAACTCAGTAACGCCCACTGGTGGCGGAGAGCTGGAAGTGCAGACTCAGATGACGTGCCGTGTTACTGTATGGGTGACTTCTGAGGAAAATCTATTGACGAATCGACGCAGCGAGGTTGCAGGAAAAAAAACGGCAGTGCTAGCATTTACAGCAAGGGAATGACATCCGATGCGGTACAGAGTTTGTAGTTGTATTAGAGATAAGTTATATTGATTACATATTATGTAGGCTATATTTTTTCCATAATGCTTTCAGCATAATATTATAATATAACAGCTTGTCACCCAGTTAAAGCACAGTTATCCGGCAAAATTAATGTTAAAGTGAGCTCTGAGCAGCGTTTGTCTGACAGCTTCATTTGCGATAGCATCCTCCCAATGGATATTGGATAAGACGAAATGGCCAAGCATCCAGCCCGAAATATACAATCTCATTGAAACTCCAAGTGATTTTACAAGAGAGAAGTTAAAGGCCTAAGTCTTTATTTGGATGCCAACAATGTTGTTCTGTGTGGTCATGTGCAAGAAATAATGCTCCATGATTACCAGATTTAAAACGTTAAACAAGGCGTGGGTAATTAATCATCAACAAGCAAAACAACTGCATTCTGACAGCGAACTACACCTGTACGGCAGGGTAAGTGAATTTACATTTTTACATTTCATTCTAAGCATTCAGTGTACGCAGTTTAACCATATTTACCCGTTTTTGCTTAAATCAAAATGAGTAATGTGTATGATTCAGCATAGCGTGACCTTACCTGATATGAAATGAGAATTGCAGAGTCGAGCATTTTTAATTAGGTCCTCACTCTATTCAGCTCTTGTGATGGCTGTTAGCCAAAGCCACCTGCGGTTGGCATTTAATGCAGTTTGGTGTATGGTAAAAGTTAAGTTTTCTATTATTGGACTTTGAATTTGGCGTCCAACCACACAACACAACTTGCTTGCTATTGCAACTGGCCTTAATTCTCCTATAGATCAGCATTCGAGAATGATTTTCATCAGTAACGTGCTTTACATTAATGCACTCCATAAAAAGGAATGAGAAATTTGAATGTTGTTTTTGTTTTTCTTTGATTTTATTCAGTTTTTTTTTTTTTAAAAGAGATGATTCATATTGAAGCTTTTATTTAAAGGCCCAAAAATAAATAAACCTAAATGAGTTGAATTTATATGTCACACTTCGAATAAAAAAAATGCACATTTCAAAGCACTTCACCGCAACAATTTTGGTTTCTTTATTTTTAAAATGGTACATTTAGATAAGCTAATGAGATACTAGCTATGTTTCCATCCAAAAATGTGAATAAACATAAGCGCATAAAAAATGTGCAAATAAAGCAAAGTTACCATCCAACGAGTCAAAGTGAACAAAATCATCACTTCCTGATTAACTGGCGCCAAATATCAACAGTAAAAACTGAATTTGCTGCAGTAGGAGAAGCTGCGTCAATCTTTTCTTCATCTAATAAATGACTTGTGCCTCAGAAGGCAATCCTGACACGGTGAACACGTAGTGGCGTTTGAAGGTGTTAGACGCGGAGCACAGACGCTCTTGATTCTGGAGGTCATTAATAATATAATAACACTAATACTTAAACGCCAAGGCGTTCAGATGGTTTACAGTGTGCTCAGCCTGATGGTTTGTCCATTCACACACATTTTCATCATCACATGATCTCTTATCACAAAATCACGATCTTTTTTAATGCGCAAACTAAAATTTGTGTGGTAAAAGTGTTTCCATCGTAGTTTATACACATCTTTTCTTTTCGCGATAAAAGTTTATCCTACTTAGTTATGTGCATACGTTTTTTATGCGCATTTTCCAAATGTATGCGCATTATGGTGTTTCCATCAACCGTTTTTTTATGTGCATATCCAAAATGCGCATAAAAATAGGTGGATGGAAACATAGCTAGTGTTTCATGACATATGTGCCAATTTGCATACATTTCCAGCATAATAAAATATTGGATGAAGTCAGATTCAAAATTCTTGTTTCAATTTTTGTAAATGGAGATGTATACGTCACCTGAAAGCTGAAATAATAAGCATTCCATCGATGTATGGTTTGATAGAACAGGACAATATCTGGTTGAGATGCAACTATTTAAAAATCTGGAATCTGAAGGTACAAACAACATCTAAATACCGAGAAAATCCCCAATAGGCTCTCCAAATAAAGTTCTTAGCAATGAATGTTACTCAAGTTTTTAAATATTTACAAAATGTCTTGTCATGGAACAGCCTCTTTACTTAAAATCACTGTCGCCTCACAGCAAGAAGGTTGCTGGTTCAAGCCTCGGCTAGGTCAATTGGCGTTTCTGTGAGGAGTTTCCTCTGAGTGCTCCGGTTTCCCTCACAGTCCAAAGACATGTGCTATAGGTGAATTGAATAAACTAAATTGGCCTTAGTGTGTGTGGGTGTTTCCCAGTACTGGGTTGCAGCTGGAAGGGCACCTGCTGCGTAAAAATATATCCTGGAATAGTTGGTGGTTCATTCCGCTGTGGCAATCCCTGAAATAGAGACTAAGCTGAAAAAAAAATGAAGGATAGTGTGCTGCTGGAGTGAAGATTTATGGCTGGGTGCAAAAATCATCTTGAAAGAAAAAGTACTGTAAATCTACAGACACAACGTGCGACAAAAGAGTGCATTTTGTATGTCGTCTTCACAGCAGACTGAAAATAGAAACCAAAACCCAATCTTGAAATCGACAGGTGCATGACAAAAGAAAAAATGTTTTTGTCTTTAGTGTCTACAGCTGTCCTCCAGCAGGCCTTCACATGTCATGCAGGTAAACATCCACCATTAAACCAGCATCAGAAACCTGTAAAACAGACAAGCAGATCTAAACACCTGCACATCACCAGTGATGAATAACTATCTGCCCCTCTACACTGTCACAACATCCTATTACAGATAACACCAGTGGCTCTAATCTGACCGCATTTCACAATCAGTAAAACACACACTGACAGTCACATTCTCACTTACATTCACACAATCGCTCTCTCACTTACACACACACACACTCCTCGGCCCACTTATGTTTGGGGCTGCTAGTACAGCATATGATTAAAATTGATGCAAGTTGCAACTCCTGAAAAACCAACAGCAGTCTGGAGCTGAGAAGAGGAAAGAAGTACAAGATGAATCCTGCGCATCATTATCAGAAAGCTTATGCCTATGGAAAACATATTTTTGTTTGTTCAAGTAAATCAGTGAGGCTAACATTTAAACTTCACCTTCAAGAGTTCACACTTAGATATTTTGGACAAATGTTAGCAGGTTTTACATGCTGTCCCGGGAGAAAATTCATCCCAGGGCTCCCGCCTGGTTGATTGAGCATGTAAGAGGAGTACGAGATCAGGTAGTTCTTGAGAGCTCCCTGTGGTAAAGTGGGAGAAGGGGTGGATGGGGTGTTTATTCAGAAAACGAAGGCTGTTTCTCAATATGCGTTCTTCAGTTGTCTTGCATCCTCGTGTTCTCGTGCAACGCCATCATCAGCTGCCTAAGTTCAGTTCCAATACTCAAGACCGCAAGTACGGAGGATGCGTGAAACTTCCTGCATGTGATCTTGATATCGAGGACGCACTGATGCAGACTTGAGCACCAAACTCGCTCTGGAAGTCCCAGAAATCATTGCGACTGGAGGTGGAGAGCGCAGCATTTTATTTAGATTTATTATTAAAGGTCAGAGATATCACTTATTTACCTCAGAAGTTTTCCTTAATGAAGGAAATTGCCAAGGTAATTTGTTGTATCGCTGCAATGACAATAATGTCTCTTTATTCTTTACATTGGTGGATTGGTGTGTTTTTAATAGACCATTTTTTCATGTTTGTACATTACTATACACTCACCGGCCACTTTATAAGGTACACTTGTCCAACTGCTTGTTAACGCTAATTTCTAATCAGCCAATCACATGGCAGCAACTCAATGCATTTAGGCATGTAGACATGGTTGAGACGATCTGCTGCAGTTTAAACCGAGCATCAGAATGGGGAAGAAAGGTGATTTAAGTGACTTTGAACCTGGTATGGTTGTTGGTGCCAGATGGGCTGGTCTGAGTATTTCAGAAACTGCTGATATACTAAGATTTTTCAAGCACAACCATCTCTAGGGTTTACAGAGAATGGTCTGAAAAAGAGAAAATATCCAGTGAGCGGCAGTTCTGTGGGCACAAATGCCTTTTTTATGCCAGAGGTCAGAGAATAGCCAGACTGGTTCCAGCTGATAGAAAAGCAACAGTAACTCAAATAACCACTCGTTACAACTGAGGTATGCAGAAGAGCGTAACGCAACCTTGATTGGTCTAAACGCACAACACATCCAACATTGAGGCAGATGAGCTAGAGCAGCAGAAGACCACACGGGTGCCACTCCTGTCAGCTAAGAACAGGAAACTGAGGCTACAATTCTCACAGACTTGTATCAACAGTTCAGGCTGATGGTGGTGTAATGGTGTGGGGGATATTTTCTTGGCACACTTTTGGCCGATTAGTACCAATTTAGCATAGTGTCAATGCCACAGCCTACCTGAGTATTGTTCATCTCTTTATGACCTCAGTGTACCCATCATCTGATGGCTACTTCCAGCAGGATTATGCACCATGTCATAAAATGAGAATCATCTCAGACTGGTGTCTTGAACCTTTGGGATGTGGTAGAACGGGAGCATCGCATCATGGATGTGCAGCCAAAAAAAATTTGCAGCAACTGCGTGATGCTGTCATGTCAATATGGACCAAAATCTCTGAGGAATATTTCCAGTACCTTGTTGAATCTATGCCACAAAGGATTAAGGCAGTTCTGAAGGCAAAAGGGGGTCCTAGGGGTATTAGTAAGGTGTACCTAATAAAGTGGCCGGTTAGTGAAATAACAAAACTGATTAATATTCTGTGATTTCTGAAAGATCAATAATATAAAATGAGTCACATTACTGTAAGCCACAGGACATATACCATTTTTTGCATGGATTCCCTGTTTAAATTTGTCTAAATGTTAATACGTTTTTGTTTAAAGTACTCATTATTTTCTTTTTAAAAAAGGCAAATGTCTTTGACTTATACTGACAGTAAAGCTCAGTTTTTGTCGCCATAGATTATAGTGCAAGTTAAATTCACATATTGGTTGTAGTTTAGACACATTATGAAAAGTGCTTGACTAACCCATTGTTTTAATGTCATAAGTTTTTTTTATCAGCTAGTTTCTTTTGCATTGTACATGGATGTTCAACGCTGAAATTTGTCACAAAAAAAAGATGAGGTGGCCTGATCCAACAGACACAAGATGCAGCACTGAGGACCGTCCATCTAGGTACATAGAGTGTTTTATTCCTTACCTTTTGTAATGCACATAACACACACACACACACACACACACACACACACACATATGCATGCATTCTCTCTCTCTCTTTCACACACACACATACACACACACGTGCTAATCTTCAGCGATGGCAGCTCAAGGTTATGCAATGGCCCGGCTGGCAGAGCGTTCTCGATGTATCCGATTATTCCTCATTCTCTGCTGTCCCGCTGAGATGCAAACAGCTGTGCTTCATTCAGGCTGTGCTCAACACTCACTCTCAATCCAGCATAATCCTGCACGGGACATTTCCATTCACCTTCTGCTGCTGCAGCTGCACTAGTTACACTCTTGGTTAATTACAGTATGGCCTCTATATGTGGGCACTTTTAGTGAGGAATAAAATAAATAAACAATGTTGTTTACATACCAATTCTTACCACTAACTTGAGGCTTATTATTTGCAAATTGTTAAGATATTAGCTGTTTATTAGTACTTTTACCTATAAAAGTATCTTGATGTATGTGATAAAAGTGATAAAAAAGCATGTGAAAAAAAGTGTGATCTTGTTCTACATTCATAATCAATATTTAAACCTCACTAATACAGTAATACACAAATGAGCATTTTATTAAGGTAAAAGCCATAGTTAAAGGTGTATTCATAGTGAGAATTATAGGTAACACTTTACAATAACAGTACATGAATAATGATGTTTTAATATGTAAACTAAACATTACTTTATTATGAATTAATGATGAGTTAAGGTATGCACTAATTATGAATTAACTTTAACTACAACATGATTCACATGAGTTCATGTGTGAATAATGGCTACCTTAATTACTTGTTAGTTCATGATTGTTTGTTAATTAATGTATTAATTACCACATTAGTTTATGGTTAATTTAACCATGATGAACTCATGATATGTTAATGTATAATTATGTTGTGACTTTACTTGGAGGGGCACATCATCATTAACCGATTCTTAACTACTCATGAACTCCTTATGCACGTCCAACTAGTGAGTTTACACTGAATAACAATAGAAAAGTGTTCTGTCAACATCAACATGAAGAGGAGTTTATAAGTAGTTAAGGATGAGTTAATAGTGATGTGCCCCTCCAAGTAAAGTCATGACATAACTATACATTAACAGCTCATGAGTTCATGTTGGTTACATTTAGCCTAAACTTAAATGTTAATTAATACATTAATTAACAACATGTTCTAACAAGTAATTAAGGTAGTCGTTATTTACACATGAACTCATGTGACTCATGTTGTACTTAAAGTTAATTCATGATTAGTGCATACCTTAACTCATCATTAATTCATAATAAAGTAATGTTTAGTTTTTCATATTAATACATCATTATTCATGTACTGTTATTGTAAAGTGTTACCGAATTATACCTTTAAGTAAAGTGTGATTTAAAATGATTAAACATTTATTTAATAATATGTATTAAAATCCAATTCTTAAAGGGCCATGAAACCCCCTTGTTTCAGCAGGGTGTTTTCACACCTCTACTTTGGAAAAAGTCAGGAAAGTGGGCGTGTCCAGCTCTGTTTAGGAGGGAGTGTCGGAGGAGGGAAAAAGGAAATGTCAGTAAAAATTTGCATAAAAATAGGCGTGTCGGTTTAGTCACACACTGATTTTTACAGAGGCAAAACAAACACAGACGCAGAGGAGAAAGACAGTGACTGTGTTTACATGGACATCAGTAATCAAATTATTTGCCAAATTATTAAATGGTGGACTTTAACTGCAGTTTGGCTCTTTCATTCAGGAATTTCATTTATGCTCCTCGTGACAAACGAGATATTTGATTCGAGGAACTGCTGAAAGTGTGAAGTTTTAATGCAATATTTGTTACCGCTCGGCGAATGAGAGAAAAAAAAACTCTGCATCGGTAACTTAGATGCACTTGGTAGGTAGTGTCAGAAAGCTGTGTGTGTTATTCCTGTCACAAAATGCGGCAAAAATCCTACACGACGGAAAGATTGATTTTGGTGCTAACATGTTTACACTCGGGAGAGCAGCATTCACAGCAGATTTTTCAATCTTTAATGTTGTAGTGATGTTATCGTACTGTAAACTTTAGTAACTCAGAAATTATTTGACTAAGGTCTGTCTTTAAAAACTGAAAGAGTACTGCTGACCATACGAACTAACTTTGCCTCTAAATAAACAAACAAAGACCACTAGTTGCTCACTTACCAAATCTGTAGAGACAGGACAATCAACACCAACTGGAGCCACATCTTTATTAAAAGGAGACTAGCGGCAAATCTATGATGGATATATGAGAAAATATTATTGAAGTGTTTAAAAACAACATTCCTTAGAGAGAGGAAGACATTTGGATATTTCACCTTCAACAGTGCATAAATCATTAAAAGATTCAAGGATTCTGGAGGAATTTCAGTGCGTAAAAGACAAGGGTGCAAGCCTAAGCTGAACAATGGGATCTTGGATCCCTCAGGCACCACTGCATCAAGAATCTTCATGCATCTATAAGCTATATCACCACATGGGCTCAAGACTACTTTGGCAAACCTTTGTCAAGTACCACAATACGTAGTTTTGCCCTCAAATGCCAGTTAAAAATGCACTTTGCCAAAAAGAAGCCCTATGTTAACAGTGTCCAGAAGCACCATCGACTCTGGGACATCAGGGATGAACCATCACACAGTGGAATCGTAGGTATTTTTCGGGGTGAAATGGACGCTATGTGCTCTGGACCAAAGAAGGATCAAAAGGATCATCCAGACTGTTACCAGCAACAAGTCTAAAAGCCAGGATCTGTCATGGTATGAGGTTGTGTCAGTCCCCTTGACAAAGGTATTTGCACTTCTGTGATGGACTATTAATGCTGGAAAGTACATTGAGATTTCGGAGCACAATATGCTGCATTCTATTCCAGAGATGCACAGAGTTACCACACTGTGCACACATTACAATGTCCTGGCTGCGAAGGAAGAGGATACAGTTATTTGACTGACCTGCCTGCAGTCCCAACCTGTCTCCAGTAGGAAAAGGGTGACAGATTGTTTGGCGAAGATCGAAGATGAAGACCCCGCACTATTGCCCACTTTAAGATTTAAAAGGTACAAAGTTTCATCTGAAACACTTCATCAATTTGTGGCATCAGTCCCTAGTGTTGTGAAAAGGAATGACAACATAACAAAGGGTAAATGCTTTACTGTTCCAACCTTTTTTTAAATTTGTTGCAAGAACCAAAATCGAAGTGAAGTTTATTTATAAACTAATTTTGAGAGGATGCTTATGATTGCTTGCAGCCAGCCCCACATCATTCAATTTATGATTCATCAATCAGACGATTCCTAAACCACTATAAATACCCTAAATTCCATATGACAGCCATCTTCCTTTTGAAGAATCCCCCCTTTCACCCCTACTCCTCCTCCTTTTCTAGATGGGTGGCCAGTGGTTAGCACTGTTGCCTCACAGCAAGAACGTCACTGGTTCTAGTCCTAACCAACACAGCAGATGTTTCTGTGCGAAGTTTACACGTTATTCCTGTGCTCACGTGGGTTTCCCCTCGATTTTCCCGGTTTCCCCGGTTTTCCAACGTTCAAAAACATGCAACTTAAGTTAATTGACTAATCCAAATCAGCACCATAGACATGCTCCTTGTAAGTAGTTATCTCTTAAGAGCAATCCTTATCTAAGAGCAATCCTTATCTGTTCATTAGCTACTACAGCAGGGGAGTTCTTAAGATCTACCTGAGCTCAAACTCCCTTCCCGCCTTGCAAGCGGGAGGGAGCCCTGGGCTCGAGGATCTCTCCTGGAACCGCATGCTAAACAAGCTTTATACTCAATTGTCAGCTAAGTGTGTACTCTTGAAGCAGGTGTTCATCATGAGGAACACATTAAATAATGAGCTGTTTTATTGTCTGCCAATCCAAGTCAACACTCAAAAAAATGAATTATGGCTTTAGTTGGTCCAAAGAATGTAACTATGTTTAAATTAAACAATTCGCTTATGTTTGTGTATTAAAAATAAAAGTGTTGTGTTGGAAAAAATTAGAAAAAGTAAGTTTTCACATTTAAACAGCTCGCTTATGTAACATGAATGCAAGGGAGTTGTGTTGCTTCTGCAGTACTGCATTTTGGTCAATAGGTGGAGTAATATCTGCACAGGCGCAGTTTCAAAACAACACAGGAAGCAAGAAGATTCAAACCACAACGATCACTCTCAGCTCGGCGCCATATTATGGGAATCAAAAGATGAAGATTACAGTACAAATTGAGAACGTGCACAAAGCTTTTCCCAATGTGGACACACAGGTGAGATTTTTTTTTTACTTTTTATGTATTTATACTGAGGCTGTGACAACATTTGAATCATAAATGTACTCTCTTGTAATAAATACTATGTTGTGTTTGTGTATAGTATTGCTATGAAATTGCCATGTTCCCTGTGTCTTTTCCACATTATAAACAGATAAATGTATAGTTTGTTTTGCATTTCTGTGAAATTTTATACTTGGTATATATTAACTCCCCCAAAATAAAGTTGCAAACGTTGGTAGTAAGGAATAGTCATGTTAGAATAGTCTAAGCTTTTTACTCATCATAGCACACGTGCTGCTGATAATGTGACAATAAAAGTGATTTGATTTTTTTTTTATTTGATAGTCTTTATTTTAAATGAGTGTCAAGCAGTTTGTCGAGTTTGAATGCCAGTTTTGATAACTTACATAATATTAATTAAAATGTGGTGTTGGCACATTGTTATTTATTATCTAATTGTATTCAAGCCTGTTAACTTAAAAAAAAATCTTGACAAGAATATGTGACACTTAAATAGGATAACATCTAGCATGATGACATATTTAATGTAAGCTTATTTGTTTGGTCATCTAACATGTTTAAATTTTTAAGTTTAGTAGTTTGCTATTTATATTATTATATTTTATTATTTTAAATCTTTGCTCACTCACATCTATTTTCTCCTTCACAGGTTTACAGCTCAACCTCTAAAGTCCCATATCTGGCTGAGGAGACTGTGGATTATCCAGGTACTATGCCTTTAGATGCCTATACACACATTAAAATGATGTACAGTAAAAATTACTAGTAATTTTAACTAATAATTATTTAGTAAATTACTAATTGTCATTTCATGTCATTTAGAACATCACCAGTGAAAAAAAAGATGTGCATGCATCCTCAAAGCCCCTAAGTGAGGGAGTACACGGTAAGCTATTTTATTTTATTTTTTTTAAACATTTTGTATTTTCCTCTTAAACCAATTCCTCCTTTCTCCTTTGATCTGTTGGTAAATGTTTTATTTTTTTACCTGACTTTTTTAGGATGCTGGGCATGATGAAGCGCAAACCTTGATGTGCAACACCACCTTATGAATCTACAGTAGTTACATTAACATTTAGCAGACTCTTTTGTCTAAAGTGACTTACAATTGAGGAGACATTCAGCAAATCAACAAGAAGTGGCAATACACCCAAGATGTGCTAATTATACAAAAAAATGTTAAGAATTAAGAATGCTTCTACATGTGGTTTGTCAAGCCCACACACCTGTGTGAAGCAGACTTCATGCACAATGTTTTGTTTTTTGTTTTTTAGATATAGGGAGTGGTTGTAAGAAAGTGTCTGGTGCAAATGTGCATAAATGGTGCAAGTGTCAGAGAGATTAATGTGTGTAGCTATTGCATGTTCTGTGATGGTTGGTCTAATTTATGGTGTAGTGCTGATCGTGTTACTTTGCGTTAAAATTTTAATCTTTTTTTGAACAACTGAAGTGTTATCTGCTTTTTCAGTGTAAAGAAGGTACAATATAGTTTACAAAAGAAGACTTAATTTAGTATAATTAAGTATATTTTTAATAAATCATTTGAAGGCAGAATATTATTTTTGAATGTTTTTGTAATATATAAAAAAGTATTATTTTGAAAAGTGTATTTTATGATGTTTTTGTAAGCATATTTTTAAAATCATTTATTGTTTTCAATTTACTTCATACTTGTATTACTATTATTTTAATAGTATTAATATTTTAACTTATTGTAATAAATGAAGATACAGATAAAGACAGTATTTGGATTTTGATAATCATTTTATTGCTGGAAAATGTGCAAAACTGTAAAAATGCTATTGAATAAACTCAATGAAACGGAAACTGTTTTTTTATTTGGTTAAACATAACAATATAAATTTTAGAATAATTGAACTTAAATAACTACATTGATTAAAGCTAAATTATAAATGTTACGTTGATTGAACTAAACAACATTAAATTACCTTTATGTAACTAACTTAAGTTCACTAAAATTAATATTTTTTCTTAAAGGTAACTTAACTCGGTTACGTGGAACCAGTGGACAAAAAAAAGTTAATTAACGCCAACATATAATTTTTTTGAGTGAACATAAATTTTGACATCACTTCTTTTTTTTTTCCAAGCTGTTCCAACTTTTTTGAGTTTAGACTATTTTTTATTTTTTATATAATTATTATACAAAAATTCATAATGTATTTTATTTGCCTCCAAACATTAACATGCACCCTCATGTATTCCAGCAGATTTAAAACATATACTGTAGATAGAAAGAAAAATATACAAAATTGTATTAAAAAATATTCTTAATCCTACTTATTTTCTGTATCTTTTACATCAAGTAATGACTGAGATCAATCATGATAATAACCTGCTTAGATTTCATGAAATCAATTCTATTCTAATCTTCTGTGCTATTCTATTCTGTTCTGTTTATTTTATTTTTTATTTAGTTTAATAGTCTATTTTTTATATTAGAATTATCTGACTAACTTTCGGATCGCTTTCTTGATCATCCAAAATTGGATATTTCTGTAACATCAGGTCATTAAATGTACATAAGCTCCCCAGGATTAAATAATCAGTCAAAACGACCTTTAAACAATCATAGAGATGTGATCAAGAAAATAAGAGCAGCAGGTCATCATCAGATGCTGGGACTCGTGTCGTGACAGAGCAGCTCTTCTTCTGGACTGCAGGGTTTCTGTCGCTATATTTAGCTTTCGTGTTGCCATGTATGTTCTGACATATACAGCTAAACAAGATAAATGCTTACCCTCGTCCTCTCCCTGCCTTTTAGTTTCTGCTCAAAACCCACATACACAATACATATGCATTTACAGGATTTTTAAAGTACTTGTATATATCTATATCATAATTAAATTTCTTGTTGAATTTTGCTTGATCTTTTTTAAATTAATTTTTTGTTTAAGGTCTAAGGTTTAAGTTTTTTTTCAATCTTCACATTGTCATTTTGTGCATATTGACATAAAATAAAGATACCTAAAAATAAATATTTATTTAAAGGTCCAATAGCATATTAATAAATAATATATTTAGTGTATATTAATATACTAGCTGAATATTAGCTGTAAACCATAACATTTATGTCATCCAGTATAGTTGGTTTAGTGTTAGTATTATATGTAAGAATGGAAGCATGTTAGAAAATTTGGGTGGCCCAGTGGTTAGCACTGTTGCCTCACAGCAAGAACGACACTGGTTCTAGTCATTACCAAGACAGTCAGTGTTTCTGTGTGAAGTTTACACGTTCTCCCCGTGCTCACATGGGTTTCCCCCGGGTTCCTCGGTTTCCTCTCACCATCCAAAAACATGCAACTTAAGTTAAATAACTAATCCAAATTAGCACCATAGACATTCTCCTTGTAAGTAGTTATCTCTTGAGAGAAATCACTATCTGTTCATTAGCTACTACAGCAGGGGAATTCTCAAGATCTACCTGAGCTCAAACTCCCCTCTCGCCTTGCAAACGGGAGGGAGCCCCGGGCTCGAGGATCTTATGAGCTCAGGGCTCTCTTCCGAGACAGCATGCCAAACAAGCTTTATAATCAATCATCAGCTAAGTGTCAACTCTTGAATGTTTTCTCGTGAGATTAGGTATGGTTATTCCAACACAATCTCACGGCAATTCGTAACTTTTTCATTTAGTGGCTAATTCGTACAAATTCGAACGATCTAATTCGTACATTTTAGTACGATTTGCGTATCCCCCAATGACGGTTGGGTTTAGGGGTGGGGTTAGGTGCCACGCCTCCTTTTTAAAATCGTACATTTTCTTACGACTGAACTCGTACGAATTCGTATGAATTAGCCACTAAACTGCCAAAACGTAAAATACTTACGTTTTCTCGTGAGATCAGGCTGGTTATTCCTGTTGTCCACACTACTCCATCTTCGACTAAAAAATACACTGAAGACCCCATTTTAGTTTGAAAACTGTGGTGGTCCATTTCAGTGTAGACGGACTGAAATGCAAGCCTCTGTAATAATATGTGCAGATATCCACAATCACTCTCAGATTGGTCTTGTTGACTATTACGTATCATTCGCTGATTCATCATGTTCCTCTGATATGACCATTACACACAGACTACAAGAATAACTGACAGAAAATATATGCAAAATAAGTTCATGCATTTGACACTGTAAACGCAGGGCGCCACACAGTTCATTCATGATGTCCCAACACAAATTAATTAAGTTAACATAGCAAATGTAAGTGGATTGAACATATAATAATTAGGTTGTTCCCAAAACAGGCGACACGGTGGCTCAGTGGTCAACTCACAGCAAGAAGGTCACTGGATCAAGTCCTGGCTGGGTCAGTTGGCATTTCTGTGTGGAGTTTGCATGTTGTGTTAGCGTGGGTTTCCTCCAGGTGCTCCGGTTTCCTCACAATCCAAAGACATGCGCTATAGGTGAATTGAATAAACTAAATTGGCCATAGTGTGTGTGTGTGAATGTGAGAATGTATGGGTTTTTCCCAGTGCTGGGTTGCAGCTGAAAGGGCATCCACTGCGTAAAACATATGCTGGATAAGTTGGCGGGTCATTCCGCTGTGGTGACCCCTGCTACATAAGGGGGCTAAGCCGAAAAGAAAATGAATGAATAAAAAATGCAGGGTTCCACACAGTTCATTCATGTTGTCCCAACATAAATTAAGTTAACAGAACAAATGAAAGTGGATTGAACATAAAAAATTAAGCTGTCCCTAAAACATCTCTATAATTGTGTAGTTTCAGCTGAATTTAGAAAAGCAGCAGACAATATTTTTTGAGTGTAGGCTGTAAAATTGTGGATAGAGATTTCTGAAATGCATTAAAAATGCAAGTCGAGACAAGGAGAGTTTCCATTATAAAATTATATTTTAAAAACTGAAATACGCTAGTGTAAACAGCAGCTGACTTTCTTCTGCTGAACACCAAAGAATATATTATGAAGAATGTTGGAAACAGCACTGACTTCCATAACATTTTCTTTTTCTACTGTGGATGTCGATGGTTGCCAATTTCCAATATTCTTCAAAATAATTTCTTTACTGTTAAATATAATCTCAGTTTTGGTACCACTTGAGAGTGAGTAAAGGGTGAGTATGTTTTATTTTTTGTGTGAACTATCCCTTTAATGGAATCAGTCGACTGCTGAGAATTGTTTTTTATTGTCATTTTTTGGAACAATTAACATTAAATTATATTTATCTATTATATTTCCTGACCCTCATGTCATTTTAAACCGGCGGTGGCATTTAAAAGCAGGTGTTCAGTTCCTATTGACACAAAAATTCAACCAGGAGCTGAAACTGTTTGAGTACCAGCATCCTTGAGAAAAGTCTGTATTGTACTTTTGTTCCAAACCTGCATGACTTTCTTCATTCAACCATAAAGATATTTAGCAGTTTGAGGCTGCTTTGATTTCTAGTCAATTTTATTATTATTATTTTTGTCCATCTATGGGATGTCTGTGGGAACCGAAACTGTGTGGTCACAAACATTACTTTTAAGTCCCACCATCATGCAGGTTGGCAAAACTTTAGTGTAAAACACTGTTGTTGTTGTTTTGTTTTATGTAAAAAAAAAGACAATGTCATGCCCCTTTTATATTTAAAAATAATACATGGTGGCCACTCAAACTCTTGCAAATATTTTCAGTTTAGTAATATATATATATATATATATATATATATATATATATATATATATATATATATATATATATATATATATATATATATATATATATATATATATATATATAATACCTTTTAATTTGTATTTACCACAACTGGTCTTGTTTTAGAACATACACACGGTTGAAGAAAAAAATGTTAGCCTACAATTAGTTAGTTTTCAAAAATTTCCCAAGTGCTTATAGCATGTTTTTTTCAACACATTTTTAAACATAATCGTCTTTTTAACTGATATCTAATAACTAATTCATTTAGTCTTTGCTATAATGGCAGTAAATAATATGTAACTAGTTATTTTGCAAGATATTAGTTTTCAGCTTAAAGTCTAATTTAAAGGCTTAAGGTTAATTTGATTATAGGCAGGGTAATGTCAAATCATTGAACAACACTGGTTTGTTCTGAAGCCAAAAATAAATAATGTATAAAAAATAAATAATGCCTTAAGGGGGCTAATAATATTGACCTCAAAAATGTATTTAATCAAAAACAAAAATAAATAAGATCTCTATGAAAATATTGTAGGAAGTTCTGTGAAAAATGCTTTTTCTCTGTTAAGCATCACTTGGGAAATATTTAAAAACCTATTAAAATGTCATAGGAGTTGACTTTTGTCTTCAACTTTAAGTATTATTGACCTTTTGTTGATTTTTATTGCTTCTATAATCTGATATTTTAGTCGTCTTCCTTTAGTAGCTTTCAACAAACAGCTAAAGATGAATATTTTTTTCCATTACTATTTTTTTTTCTCATATTTAAAAACAATGTTCTGGTTTAACAATATTAAATTAACAATAATACATTTTTAATGTCATTGTTTTTATATATAATACAACACAGAGCTCTGGCTTTCTATTTACACTCGCATCTATTGGTCATTCTTTGTGCATTACATAAAGCTGTTTTGATCTTAACGCCACTAATAAGCGCTGTGCTGCGTTTCACTGTTGTCATCCTCAGCAGAAATCTCTCAGCACAAACTGCTCTTAGTGTCCTTCAGGCCAAACTGGATCTGTGAAGTGGAACGAACAGAGAGTTCTGTGAGATTCTGTTTCACACAGATAAGAGGCTCAGTGAAGGAGAAATCCTATTAAAACCAGACCTCAAGAATGCAAGAATTTGTGACTTTTCATTCTGGCTTTTCTGGGCACCTTCTCATCAATGCATTCATCACAGGAAATGATGGAAATAGCTGGAGTTCAGCAAAAATGCATGACTTTAACCCTCAATGACGAGGGTTAAAGACTAAACACTTCACATTTACAAAGTGAAGTTTTGACCGTGGAGCAGTCTTAAGTTATGTAGCCAAAAATGCATTGTGTGGGATTAATTTTAATTTTATTAGTTTTATTTTATGCAAAAAATCCTTAAAATATTAGATAAAGATCATGTTTTGTCAATATATATAGTAATTTTCCCATTGTAATTATATTAAACTTAATTTTTGAGTAGTAATGGGATTTTTAATAGATATTACTGAGCAACATTTAATATGCAGCAACAAATACTTTGCTACAGCAATTTACCTGTGAAATATTTTAAAATTGTTTTTAGTGCCTAAATTCAAATCAAATACTACCAAATTTTACATATTACTTTAGAATTTTATGTCTACTTTACAAATACAGTGGTCTCTCGTTAATCGCGGGAGTTATGTAAAAAAAAAAAATCCGCAATAGACGAAATCCACGAAGTAGTCAGCTTTATTTTTTACAACTATTATAGATGTTGTAAGGCTGTAAAACCCCTCACTACACACTTTATACACTTTTCTCAGACAAGCATTTTTACACTTTTCTTTCTTTTAAACACTCCAAAAGTTAAAACCTTCGTAGAAAAACAAGTGCAGTATTATAGAATGAAATCAACTGCAGCCACTGAACCACAAAGCTAAAGCAGACTCCATCCTTATGATGGTTTTGTTGCGGTCGGTTACAACCTTGCTGCTGTCATCCTTATGTTATTTCCCTTTGTTATGTAACGAACTGAAGATTAATTTATTCCATAAAAGCACCCTACAGCCGTGTAAATTCTACCTTCCTTTAGCGTGTCCAGAAGTCCAACTTTTTGTGTGTGATGGTTATCATCTTCCTCTGCCTTTTGGGTGCTACCATCGGTGCTTTTGATGGTGCAGAATGTTTGTGGGGTTTGTTCGGAAGAAAACTTGCAAACATACAGTACAGCATTTCAGAGTCACACTGCTAGCTGAATGCATTCTGTACAGGAGATGTAACCCTTCTTAGTTCGTATGTTCTGTTTTTTAAGTAATGATCACGCAAAAGTTTAGCTGAGCACATTCACTATTTAGAGTTCACTAGAAAAGACAGAACACCACACAGACAACAAGTGTTACAGGTCCGGTCACAAAAACATCACTCTCAACAGCTTAAGTGAACTGAGAAAATACTTTTTGATACATATGAATATGACTCAGTCTTTTTGCTAAACGTAGAATACAACATTGCATTAGAAAATTAATACATCATACCTGGGAATGACCAAACACCACACAGACAACAAGTGTTACAGGTCCGGTCACAAAAACTGTTAGAAAATAATACACAATGAATCATACGAATATATGAAATCAGTAGGAGAGCAGAACCATTTTTCACCCACCATCACTTTCAACAGCTTAAGTGAACTGAGAAAATGGCTGGCTGACCCATTATACCCCCTTTCTCACCTGTAGGTGTCTATCTTTCTCCAAGATGTGTTATACAGCTTAACAATGAACATAGGATTTTCATTTAATTAGAACAAATATTTTTAACAAAAAACAAGCATTTTGACACCATTCACACTTAATTTATAGTTTCATTTTTTCCCCCGTTACAGAGACACGGCATGGAGGAGATTGATTGACAATGGTCAATAGCCAATCAGGATGCAAAAAACAATGCGCTGTAAAAAAACAAATTCATGTCAAATTGCACTAAAAAAGACACGAAACTAGTAGGCCACTACGGGTGAACTACATTATAGCGTGGGACGGTATTGTGAAAAGCATGAAAAAGGTTCTTTTACCTCAAAACATAGAGGGCGCTCTTTTATGGTCACCAATGGAAACTGGGTGCAGTGACCTAGTGGTCATGTGTGGTATTGCATCCAAACAAAATTTAAATTAAAGCTCATTTTTGGAGGTATCAACTTCAAATTTTGAACATAGTTTGTTCAGATATTTAGCTCTATCGCACTTTTCTGTCAAATTCAGTCTAAATCTTGTTTTGTAGAACACATATTTTATGTAATGTGATATGTTTTATTATTTTTTTATAAACATAAAGGCACATAACTTTAGTTTTTTGCACTTCAATCTGGCATATATCTTCTTTAAAATGAGACCAAGCTTAATACTGTGCACCAAAGCCTTAAAGATTGGCAATAATTTGAGTTGAACATGTCCTTTTCGTGTCTATTTTTAGCCATATGATCATGTTGCATCAATATGTATTGTAAATATCCTATTGTAAATGTATCAAAACTAAATTTTTGATTAGTAATGTGATTTTTTGATAGATATTACTGAGCAACAGTTATTTAATGTAATCAAACAGCATAATTTTGCTACAATAATCTACGTGTAAAATATTTTAGATATTTTCTAGAGGCTAAATCCACATTGAAAATCCATTTTGAATATTGTCAAAAGCATGAAAAAATACGATTCATTTTCCTCAAAACATAGGGGGCGCTCTTGTATGTTCACCAATCAAAACTGAATGTCACCAAGTGGTCTTGTTTGTTAATGCACACAAACAAGGTCTTACTGAAAGCTCATGTTTTGATATATTTGGATTATAATTTGTTTAGATATTTTGCTCTGATTTTTTGTCAAATTTAGGCTAAAACATGCTTTGTAAAATTCATATTTTATGAACTGTATTAAAATAGATGTTTTTTGTTTTATTATTTTCATAAACATAAAGACACATAACTTAAATGTTTGTTTTTTCACTTCAAATCTGACATATATCTTTAAAATGAGACCAAGCTTAATTCTGTGCACCAAAGCATTGGAGTTTGGCAATCATTTGAATTGAACAGGTAATTTCCATGTATATGTTCAAAAAGTGGGGTTAGACCATTTTAAAGGCAATTTTCCAACACAGGCGCATCGTGGATATGTACACCTGTCTACATTTCTGGAGAGCAAAAATTATGTAGCCAGAGGTACATCTGAATGCTACGGGGTGGTATGATGCTGCTGATGGCTTCTGTTTCTTTACCTCCGTATAATGGTTTTTCCGTTGTTATCAGTTTGCCCAATAGTTGGCTGTGCATGTTGCTGGACTCAGGAGTGGAGACCACAACGTCGGGGTTCGAGTCTGGTGAAGAACCATCCCAGAAATCAGTTAAAACAAAAGCCAAAAATAAATAAACAAACATAAGGCTGAAAACATGGTAAAATCGCATGGCCATGATGGCTTTTCTATTACTATTTTGCTTTTGAAAACACTCTCGGTTGGGTTTAGGGAAGGGGGTGGGTGGGACAGTCGACAGCAAGCTGGCATGGTCGGCTGAAGTGTATATTTTGCTCTCTGGTGGATTTATGCGAGAAGAGGACATGCAGAAAAAATTTGAGATCAGCAAAGTGTACACAATGTCCTCTGGTGTATTTACACAGACAAAAACTGCAAGCAGATGTACCTCCAGTTATGTATTTCGCTGTCCCCTACGTTGAGCCTACGTTGCAATTTTCTCATATCTATCTATCTATCTATCTATCTATCTATCTATCTATCTATCTATCTATCTATCTATCTATCTATCTATCTATCTATCTATCTATCTATCTATCTATCTATCTATCTATCTATATATCTATCTATCTATCTATATATATATATATATATATATATATATATATATATATATATATATATATATATATATATATATATAACTCTCATATTCCAATTTTTGAAGTATTTGTAAATGTCCAAACCATACATCAAACCACAGACTCGACTACACCAGCCATCAGTGTTGGGTGTATAAAGTACACTGTTAAAAATTGTCCCGTTAAAAAACAGTAAAATACTGGCAGCTGCAGTTGCCAGCAATGTACTGTTATTTTACAGTATGTTGCTGTAAAAATGCATGGACTACATTGATTTACACAATACTCAAGTGAACTCATTTTGCTCACTGAAGGCAACTGCCTCAAATTGGTCAACTGCTGAATGAGTTTATGAAGTAATGTGCTATATATGCTCAGAAGCATACTTATAATGATAACTTATTTTAGTTAATTAGAAAAGTTCGGTTTAATTCTAATGTCTTATTTTTCACAACAGCACACATACATGTAAATCTGGAATTACCAGAGAGATTCTGACTGCATCAGCAACTAAACAGCCGCTTTCTTTAAATAAAGAAACATACAGAATAACATCAGCAGTTCATCTTTAACTCATACACTGGCTCTACTCTCCTCCACAACGGTGACACACACAAGAAATTAGCTTAAGGTTTTACAGTAAAATACTGTTTTTTCCTTGATTTAACGGTAATCTACTGGCAGCTGTGGTTGCCAGCAATCTACTGTTTTTTTACAGTCTGCTTCCGTAGTTTAAATTAACAGTATATTACTGTTAAAATACATTTTTACACTGTGTTTTTACCTCTCACACCTTTAACCCTTTAAACCCCAGAGCATATACTTCAGTTTTAATTGAAGTGTCCACACTACTGAGTGTTCAAGAAACATGTAGCAAAGCTGAAGTAAATTCATTAATTAACTGACTAATTAAATGATAATTGAGGATTAACAATGAATAAATGAAGAAATACTGAAGGGAAAAAACAAGAACAGAACATACAAAACTTTAGTCACAGCTTTATAATGAAATAACCTGAAGAACAACAAATGATTAAATCATTTAAATGATCAGCGGATGATTAAACAACTCTACAAACATCATCACCAGCTACACTTATTACTTAGTACATGTATTTTTGTATAACATCTACTAAAGTTCTTCTTAGGAAAAAAGTGAAAGTTTTACTTCACCATCATGGAGAACAGAGTTTGCTGCAATTGTTAAGAACTTTGTTTAAAGAGCTCCTTTGTTGTGGCAAGCCAGCCTAAAACCTAAATAAGATCTGGTGATGTTCATGTTGCTATTAAATGGCAGAGTCTGTTCTAATTTAGTAAAATAAAATTTACTGCTCCTATTCAATGTTAAATCTATTGTTTTACATTATATGTCTATATATGGCAATGATTTCTGAAAGTTTTTAAGAACAATAACACTGCTCTATGGTGTAAATCGCACTCAAAAAGACATCAATAATCAGCGTATGAACCTCAATAATGGTGACAACTAACAAAATTAACAGTTTAACTCACAAACAGGCAACTGAAAGTCTAAACATAAACAACAGCAGAATCAAACACAAATAAAGAAAACTATTAGACCATTATACAACATTTATTTATACCGCAATGCATGCTGGGATATTTGTACCGTGCCACTCCCAGCATGCATTGCAGCATGAAACATTTGAGATGTTACCATTGTTGAGATACAAGGTCAGATTCATGAGGTCTGAGTGTGTAGTTGTCATAACTAAAACTGTTTTTGTATGTTATTTTTTAACTGTTAAGTAATTACAGAGGTATCTTTTCTTTTTCCACTTCTTATTGATTAAATTAATACCTGCAACTAAGCATAAAATCTATTGCATGAGGCCCTTCTTCCAGATTTATAACTAAACATTTATCAGAATTAATTTCAGGCAAATAGATTTCTCTATTTATTGACTTTCCAACTTAATTACTATAATACAAGCATTTTGTTACCTCTTTATTATAGGAATTGGAGAGTCTGAATTAATAAGTTCAAGGGTGAAGAGCCCAACTAAATCAGCCCCTCACTCCATTACGGTGACACAAAAAAACACCTTAATTTCTGTTGGATCTCAATGAGAATAGTTTGGAAGTCAAATCAGTCAGTAATAAGTGTGTCTGCTGTTGTTTGTGGAGTTGTTTAATGATCGTCTGCTGAGACTGAAGCTGTTTTATTTTACTTGATTTTATTTAATGCTGTAACTCAAGTCACTGTTTGTGTTTCTTGTTTCTCTTTCCTTCAGTAATTGTGATTATTAACAGCAGGTGTTCATCAGTGTCTGAATTCACTCATTAGTGTTCATTAACTCTGTCAGGTGAACTATATTGGTGAACTAGTTGATGGAATAGTGAACAAGGGCACAAAGTGTGATTTTAAACACAGACTTCAAAATGTCGAATCTGAACTCTGTTAGCTCACAGTTTTCTGCCGTTGGTTATTTTCTCGAAAACAAAAATTTTACACAGAATGCACTGTTTTTAACAGAATATTACTGTTTTAGTGAAAAAACATTATTTTACCGTAGAATCTGACCGTTTTTTAACAGCAATTTTTTACAGTGTAACAAGTTACCGTAATTAAATGACTTTTCTGCTGAAACAGTAAAGTAAGCCATGGCTTTTCATTTTTGGGTCATTTAATTAATATGCATGCATTATAAATCCAACTTTTCTATAGAAATCAATTTTAAAAAGCAGAGTAATGTATATTTTGCAGAATAATCTTTCAACTAAAAACATTCAAATCATTTGCCAATTTCATATGCTTCAGAAAAAGATTGAGAAATCACTTTATGACAATATAAGGTATAAAGAAGCAGGTATCTGTGTGTGCAATGTTGTTATTGATGTACAGTTAAAGTGAAAATTATTAACCCCCCTGAATTATTTGCCCCCCTGTTTATTTCCCCCCAATTTCTATTCAACAGAGAGATTTTTTCAACACATTTCTAAACATAATAGTTTTAATAACTCATTCCTAACTGTTGAATTTTCATGATGACAGTAAATAATATTTGACTAGATTTTTTTCAAGACTCTTCTTTACAGCTTAAAGTGGAATTTAAAGTCTTAACTAGGTTAATTAGGTTAACTAGGCAGGTTATGGTAATTAGCCAAGTTATTGTATAACGATGGTTTGTTCTGTAGACTAACGAAATTAAAGGGGCTAATATTGACCTTAAGATGTGTTTTTTTTATTAAAAACTTTTTTTTTATTTCAGCTAAAATAAAACAAATGAGACTTTCTCCAGTAGAAATTTTTTTTTATCAGACATACTGTGAATAATTTTTTTTTCTTTGCTCTGTTAAACATCATTTGGGAAATATTTAAAAAAGGAAAAAAAATTCAAAAGGAGTTTAATAGTTCTGATTCAACTGTATTTTGCATAACTTCATTTTTCAGCTAAAGGTTTTATCTGACAATGGCACATTATGAAGAAACTGACATTTTAGACATTTCTGTTTGTAAAAAAATACAGTCATTAATTTGAAATGTTTTGTACACGCACTTTTGTTAACCATTAAGTAAACATAAGCATTTTGTGCTGGGACAACATGAATGAATTGTGTTGGATTAGGGGATTTGTAGTTCCCAGCATGCTTTGTGTGGAATTGAAGAAAGAGAGAAAAAAAGTTGACAATGTAATCTTAGGTTTTTAATGCTAATAGAAAAATTTGTTAAGAGATTAATCTGCTCCTTAGTTTGAAGATTTAGAAGAGTTTCATGCAATGCTTTGGTTTTGAGATCACTAGAAGCACCCATGCATTGGGTGTTGGCAGCTTAATTAGCAAAAATGCAGTTTGTTGCTTTGCTCAGTGAGCAATAACTGTCCTAAAATGAGTTCTGAGATCAGTCTCCATCAACTTTATATGTAACTCATGACTTAGTGGAATAAAAGTACCAATACTGGATTAAAAATATACTCAGGGGAAAGTAAAAGTACACATTTTGAAAACTACTTAGCAAATTATAGTTCCTAAGAAGTATTTTGTTACTTTAAACCACTGCATTTAAGCAATTGTTTAATTTGTAGTGTCTGTGTTGAGATTTGTCAATCCTTATTATTGAGTATTTACTTATTGATTAGCTGTCTGACAGAGTGAATTAAATTCCATTCCAATAATGTAATTAGCAATTAATCAAATTTTTGAGTAAATGAGTAAACTCCAAAGCCTCTAAAAAAATCCTTACTGCAGTTCATTTGATGCTGAAGCGAAACAACATTCAGCTGTCAATGATTGTGCGTGAATAAAACATCAAACCAGATGAAAAACTTGCACAAACACTCGAATTCTCAGCAAAGAAATTCTATATTTATTGTTCAAAGGAAGTTTGTGGAGAATTACAGCAGTACACACTTGACTGAACAGCTGCCTTTATCACATAACACAGTACAGACGAGAATGAGGTCAAAACTTAGATGGATACTGAAATTAGTAATAAAGAAAAGTAAGAATAATCGCTATGGCTCCCAGTTTGTGTGTATGGCTAATTCTTGTGGTTGATCAAAAAACGGTGAGGAACTGGACAACACTCGTCAATGTATAACACCCACTCACAGCAGTAAAAGAAGAAGAGAAAGAAAAAAAGAAAAAAGAAGAGAGTAACAGTGGGATGTAGCACACAGACACACACATTTCGACAGATCTAGGAGCGGACAGGCTGCAGTAAGACTCAGAAATGTAACACCTAAACTTAATATGCAGAGATTGTTGAGAAAGAAAAAGAAAGGAGTGTTGAATGATGTCATTTAGGTTGTTGAAATAAACAAAAAGAAAGAGTACAAACTAAACGGAGTATTGTCAAGCCTGGTCTGTATACTTCACAATAATGTTTAATCTTTTTTTTTTTCCTATGCACTTCCAACCATGTTTAAGGACTATAGGAAATGTATGGAAAAACCAGTAAGAAATATTCCCCTATATATAATTGCATCCGAGTTTTATTTGTTTAAATAGCCTGTTCAGGAAGCATTTATAATTGATTCTATATGTCTATATATAAATATATTCTTTTCTGTGTATATATATATTTCTGTATAATGTTTTCTTTAAAAATAAATCTATTTAAACCCAGTCGGGTGTTGATCTACATTTGATTTCCTTTCCAGTTACTTCACTGAAGCTCTCCACGTATATATAATTCGGAAATTACTAATTGTTCATAACCTGACTTATATATTTGTTTGCCTTGCAGGCTAATCGGCATCATTCCCTTTAAAAAGAGCCGAATCAAACCCAGTATCAATTTAGTGGCATCGGCTCGGATGCGTTTCCCAATTCAGTCCACAATCAAGAGTGATTTGCTCATTCCTGACAAGAAACAGGAGGAAAAACGAAATAAAACTCACCAAACCCGCAGGCTGGTGGAGCACGCCTTAAATAGCACCATTTATAAACTGTTGTACATTGTTGCTTGAACTGTATTGTGTGTCTACAAGTTGAACTCATCGACGGCCTCCAATTTGTTTGATCTGAGTCTTATATATATACACACACGAATCTGCAGAGAACACTTCCTGAATGAGCTAACTATGAGATTCACACCACGTCATTCAGATGATGCTGGTTTTTTTGCTCTCCATCATATGGTACAACACCAAAAACACCTAGTAGAGATATTCATCATATCTGGATACACTAACACTAAACGTCCCGGTCGACTCAGTCTCTGGGTGGAAAAAAGGGGTGTCTTCTGTAAAAGGGTAGAACTTTCGGTCACACTTCTTGAAAAGGGTTTCATCAGTTCATGTATTTACTAACCATGTATTTACTAATGTGTTATTAAGATCTAAATGTATGCTAGTAAATGTTAGTTAATGCTCTTTGAGTTAACGTGAACAACTCTATTTCCATTAACCAACATTAACACAGATGAATATACACTGTGTTGTTCAGTATGTTAGCAAATACATGAACTAAACCAACCTTAATGGGAAGTGTTACCAAACTTTCACATATATAAAGACCTATAGAGCAGCCAGCAGAAATATCCATTTATCTAGCCAAAACATCGTCTATACTGCTTTAAACAGGATTCTCTTACATATACACGACAGTGTTTTGTTTTTTTCTCTCAGTCAAACATCTTTATTCGCCATTGAGCATTAATGTTCTTCGTTTCATGCACGGTAATTGTGTCTCCTGCTGCGGGATAGCGAGCCTCCCTGTCCCGGTCAGTCGTCCTCCATGTCGTCGCCCTCAGACTCCTCTCCGCCTCTTCGTTCGTACACTTTATCCCGGTGTCGCTCCTGGATCTCCTTCATCTCCTCGGCGTAGCGGCAGAAAGCGCCGCCGAACTTGCTCCACGCTTTGAAGGGTATCGTGATAGAGTTTCTGTAACTGGGCTTCACCTCGCTCACCCGCAGAAACACGCCGTACTTGTTGGACCCCACGTCGAAGAAGAACCGCTTGGAGTCCACGGTGATCGACGTGCCCTCGGGCAGCTCCCCGTAAGCCCCGGAGCAGCCGCCGCCGACCAGCTCCTCGTCGTCCCCGCCGTAGTCGTCGATCAGCTTGGCCAGCGCGTCGCGGAACTCGATCAGACCCTGAGCAGGAAGGGCAATGGTTTGCCCGGATTGCATGCCACCCCCGGGCACACCTCCCCCGGCGCCGAACCCCCCTGGCCCGCGGTTGACGGTCTGGCGGATGCGGAGGAACCTCCCCCGCTGGTTCTCCTTCAAGTCGAGGTAGTATTTGCGGTTTTCCCTCACTAGGAACTCGCTCTTTAAGGCCCGTCTAGGCCCTCCGTCCTCTCCGCCGGATGATTGAGCGATCTGCTCCGGGGTGCTGGGTCCGAGCTGCGCGTAGTGCTCAATGAAATCCCCCAGGTAGTCCCGAAACTCCGCCGCGACTGACATGGAAAGCGTCAAGCGGCTTTTGGAGCCCCCCGCGCCGACCTCGGCGATCTTGATGAACCTGCCCTTCGAGTTCTGCTTCACGTCCAGGTAGAAGCGCTTGTTTTGGATGTCAAGGCGTTTGGACGCCAGCTCCTGGGTCTCTTGATCCCTTTGGAAAGGCTGGAATCCGCTGCCTCCACCCCCTCCTCCTCCGCCGCTGCCACCACCGCCGCCGCCGCCGCTGCTTCCACCGCGCTCACTCCCACTATCCCCATCCGCCATCTTCACCATCACCCAGACCTGCGCTATTTTTTTCCCACCCGTATTTCCTCAGGTCCCGCCTCCTGACCCGTTCAGCGGCATCAGCGCGCCGCATGAATGGTCAATCACTCTAAAAACGTCACTTACTAAGGTCCTCTCTTGATTGGGCGTTTGATGTGTCAATCAAATATTCGCTTCTCTAATTGGACAGCGAGCTGTCTGTTATACGAGTAAACGCCAAATCCTTGCTCTCTTTGGCTCAGTTGGAGTGCCTGTCAAAGGTTAAGCCCCTCCTCATTGTTTTGACAGTATAACGGGTGATTGGTGTACAGTGGTGTCGATAACGTGAAAAAAAGCAAGCACTTCTTTGCAGATAACGATTGACCGTTTGTACAGTACATACAGTACTTACAGTAAACAACTACAGCTGCATTCGGAATTTTCTGCAAATACGCTAAGCTATCAGTAAAGGCTTTATAAACGCCCACAAATTTACATTCTTTTGTAATGCGTGTAAATCAAAAATTATTAGGCAATAATTAATTCAGATACTTGTGAATACATTATTATACACATTAATACAAGTCAGAAACATGGTAAACATGACGCAAACTATTTTACTTACAATGTTGTGTGTTATTGTGTGTGTGTGTGTGTGTGTGTGTGTGTGTGTGTGTGTGTGTGTGTTTGTGTGTGTGTGTGTTTGTGTGTGTTTACACCATTATTGATTTTATCGATTCGTTTTACTTTCTGGCAGTTAACCTTATATTACGAGTAAAAAATTGATCATCATTAATAAGTCCAGTAACTTGTATTGAAAAGAAGTTAAAACATGTTAATATTTTGTAACTCACTATCTTTTTAAACTTATAAAGGTCAAATGATTTCGAAACAACACAGAAATTGTGTTATTAACAGAAAATATTTGAATACTTGAATTCCCCTCATGCTACATAATAAATCGACACCTGTGAGATAAATAAGGATCAATTCGAACAATTGAAATTGTAGTTCAGTTTAGTGATAAAAGCTATAACAAAATGAGCAGTTATATTATTAATCATTGTTTTAAAATGTACATTTACAATTCTAAATATAGAGGTGAAATGTTTTCTGTAAATTTCAGGCAGATGTCACTCAAAATCCCGCTTTAATGTTATCCGTACAAACATCACACGCTAATGGGGGATGGTAGAAAAAGAAATATCTCGAAATCTTATTGGCCCCTCCGAGATTCGATCCAGTACCACGTATGCTGATTGGCTGATTTCACCACACGGTGTGCCTTAAGCAGTCTCTGCTGAACGCGGTTTATTGTTCCTCCGAGTCAAGAGGCGGATAGGCTGTAGCCAAACCTCCCAGGCTCCCATTCAAAGTAATACATCGCTGAAATGGTATGAAATTTTTTATTTTTAGCCCTTATAAAGATTTTCCAGAACTAAAAATCAACCATTGCCTTTAGTAATGCTCGTTTGTCGTGTTTTAAGATATTATGTGGTTAGCTCTGAGCTAACGCTGTCTGATTTTGCGCCGCTAGCGCGCTAGAGTAGCATGTGCTAATAGTCTTTCTGTAAATGTTATTCAATTAGTTACGATATGTTTCAATTTAAGTTGTTTTACTCTCGAACATACAACTGTCTTATACATTTGTGTGTTTTCCTTTATATGCATCGTAGCTTGTGAAATTTCTGCAAGCAGCACAGATAACGTTAGCTAAAGCTAAACTCTACCCGTTAGCGCTGTTGGTTTATAACTTAATTTCCTGCATGTAAAGATTACCGACTGCCGTAATCTGCAGTTTTGCTTTTGTGTCTTTATTTATTATTAAATTATATTGTCAGTTTAGTGTGGCATTCATAGATTTACCTGCTTTAGCATGCTGTTCATTGACTTCTTTGCATTCAGTGAAGTTGCAGATGGAATAAATTGGGTAAAGTAAACTTTAATAGATTTAAAGGCTCGGCTCGATCTTGTTTGTACTGAATATGTTTTGATTTTAACCTCAGTTAACCCAATAAGTATACATATTGATCAGCAATAGTAAGTACAGCGACTTGACTGGGGAAAGAAATCTCACTATCTTTTTATATTTATAAAGACCAAATTATTTCAAAACAATACATGACTTGTTAACAAAAGAAAATACCCGAATTCACCTCGTGTTACTTAATCCCCATGTGAGATAAATAAGGATCACTAAAAGCATTTGAAATTGTAGTTCAATTTGGTGCTAAAAGTTTTAACAAGTAGTTATATTATTAATCATTGTTTAAACCATAGTATTGCTTGTAATGTTAAATAATTTACGATTTGTAAATATAGAGGTCAAATGTTTTCTGTAAATAAAGTAGATGTGACTCAAAATTCCGCCTTCGTGTTATCTGTGCAAACCTTATTCACTGAATTGACAAATTTGTTCAAGTTTGCATTGTTATTTTGGTGTCGTATTCAATCTTATTTGAGTTGTAGGAGTAATGTATTGACACTTTAGAAGGACTATATAGTTGACACCCTTACTTTCAGCAAATTCTTACATGTGTAAACAGGGTAAAATAGTGTGTAGTCATGTAGTTTGTTACTTTTTATTGTAACTAATGGGAACTAAAATGAAATGTACAGACTTGATAGCTGTTGGTCTTGGCAAATGACTTATTTGTGCATGTTTACTTCTGTAATTTTATCGAGATCAATGTAAAACAAATATCGATTTAAATGTTTTCTTTTAAATGTTATATTTAAACGTATAATTTTATAAATAAAATGTTACACTTGTATTCAGTATTTTTTTGTAACGGAAAATGTATTTGTTTAGTGTTGCACATTTAAATTTGTCATTTTTATTTAATGCATGTAAAATTGTATTGTAGTAATAAATTGTATTATAATGTGAAATTGTATAAGTAATAATAATAATAATAATTATTATTATTATTTTATCTAAAGTTTTAAAATGATAAACTATTGTGTAGAAAAATGAAGTGTTATGTAAACAAGATTTATTATTTTTGCACATGTTGTATATGAAAATGTAAAAATGTTCAAATTAAAGTTGATTTAGAACTTATTTTGCTTATCTTTTTTACCTGTAATATTTTTAATATTATTAATAATATTTTTGTAAACTATATTAAAAAATTTGAAATAGTAATTAAAAAAAAAATATTGTGTGTTTGCTTGCATTGGATTGAGTCTAATTATTGTTTTGCAGGCAGGTGGAAAAGCAGGTAAAGACAGTGGCAAAGCCAAGGCGAAAGCAGTGTCTCGCTCGCAAAGAGCTGGTCTTCAGGTAAGCATGTGTTTCTATTATTTGGTTAAGCTAATTTAATAATTTAAGACAAATATCTCCGTCTGTCCTAAACTTTAAGTTAAATGGTTGTTGATGAGAAGCTTATTGCTTTGCAATTATCAAATAAAACATATCAAGCTATGTTATAAAGAGGTGCATATGTGAAATTTTTAGTTTCCAGTGGGACGAATCCACAGGCACTTGAAGACACGCACTACAAGCCATGGTCGAGTAGGAGCAACAGCAGCCGTTTACAGCGCAGCCATTCTTGAATATCTCACAGCTGAAGTAAGATCTCCACACATTATTTCTGTCACAAGTATTGATATTTTTAAGTATCGAAATATCCACACTTTCAAAACACTTGATGCATGGTGTTATGACTTATTGCAGTTAAGTCTATCAGTTTCATTTTTCATTTGCAGAAATAAAAGCAACATCTTATGTCATGGTTGATGCTGCAAACTTTCTGCACATTTCATGTTTGTTCAGAATAAAGATCAGACACAAGATAAAGAAAACTTGGTACTCTTACCCTGTTATTAATTTTAATCTGTACATTAATTACTGATTGTCTTCAATTATTTTGACTTATTTCAGTTAGGCTTCTAATTTATCATTGAGTCTAAATTTAGAATTAAGGATTGTGTTAACCATTACATGAGTGCTACATTAAATTCCAAATAACTGATGCAAAGCAACAAATTGCACTATTTATTACTACTACTACTACTACTCATAATAGTAATAACAAAAATACATATTATTATTATTATTATTATTATCATCATCTTTTTTTTTTTTTGTAGTATTTTTTTTTAGTGGGGCAAGTAAAAAATTAGCAGGCCAAGTTAAAAGCTGAACCGCTGTCCAGGGGGCATTAGTAGAAAAAGAAGTCATTAAGCCATGCTGTAGGTTTTAACTGACAGATACTGGACTGACACTGTTTTAATTTACTATGATCTTCTATGTGGAGCTGCTTTGACATGGTCTACATTGTAAAAGCGCTATACAAATAAACTTGAATTGAATTGAACAGATACAGAAAATAAGACATTCATATTTTTAATAAAGGCTGTGGTAATATTTTCCCATGATGGCAAAAATTATACAATACTTTTTAAAATTATTGGCACTTGATGCCAAAGTTAGAAATTTCAGTATTGTGACTTCTTCAGAGTTTTATTGAAATTGTTTATGAACAATTTATGTTTATGCTAATAAATAGTCATTGAAGCTGATATGGCAAACTTTATTTCTCATATTTCAAACTACTGCAAAATTTGTTTTAAGCAATTAATCATGTTTTGCTGTCGTTGTAGGTTTTGGAGTTGGCAGGAAATGCTTCAAAAGACCTGAAGGTGAAGCGCATCACTCCTCGACATTTACAGCTGGCCATTCGAGGAGATGAGGAGCTCGATTCCCTTATCAAGGCCACTATTGCTGGAGGAGGTATGTGGATGTTTAGGACCAATTTTATTCATTTAACATTTTTTTTTATTTTTTTATTTTTTTTTAAACCCCATAGCCCTTCCTCTTAGTGATTTTAAAACTGTGTGAAGGGCAAGAGCTTCAAAATTGACCCCTAAGAAATGGTACAGCACGCATGTCATATATCGCCACAACCTCCTGAGATCAACAGTGGTGCCTGCTGTAGCTATTCCAGCTTTAAAAAAAATATATATATATATATTATTTATATATATATATATATATATATATATATATATATATATATATATATATATATATATATATATATATATAACATTTTTTTGTTATCAGGAAATCACAGAAGGCAACGACATATCATAACGTTACAATTTGGCAATAAGTTCGTAACTATATTATTATCTGGCCTTATTAATCTATATAAACCCAAGACCACAACATTAATGTTACATTAATGTTACACCATTAATGTTACACCAGACACTGTAAAAAGGCCATTCCACTAGACATTTCTGACAGGGTATTGAAGTGATTGATGGAAAAGTATGTTGTGGGACTTCTATACAGGAATGGTTGTTGTTATTGATGGCAAAATTAAAATTTTTTTAAGCTTGACATTAGAACATGAACACCATTATGAATGTATTAATGCACACTTGTTTGTTGTAAAAATTCCTGCTAATGCTAATTTGTGCATTTCCTGACTCGCATGTGCAGCCATGCTGCTGTTATAGATGGTGTATTTTGGGAAATTTTTGTACTCCTTGGTTTCTAGTGTGGTCCTGGAAAATCTCAGTTTCAAGGGCTATCCAGCTCTTCCCTTTAGCCCTACGCCTTCAAGCTTAAAGAGAATTGGCATTGGGCCTTGGTTTCTTTTTTTTTTTATAATAATAATATTGTATTCAACTTTTTTATTTTTATTTATTTTTTAAACGCTCTTCTAAATGTATACACAATCTGTGAAGCTTAGATTTCTGGTTCTATTTGAATGGCATAAATCAAGTCATTTAACAACCTCTGATAACAGGGAGCCTTTGGAGATCTCCAATTAAATATTTTTCCACAAAGGATTTATTTTTTAATTATGGCAACCATCAGGGCTTGCGGTTGGGTTAACGGAAAGGTGTCCATTATATTAGAATAGCCAGGTTGTGGTTTAGTTGGATATTAATTTGTTCCGTTAGCACTGGAAAACAATTAAAAATGTTGGACAAACTTGCGAAGAACAGGACAAAACCAAAATAAATGTGCCAAAGTCGCTTCTGCCTCACCACATCCGTCACATTAAGAAGATGCAGAGGGAAGTATTTGACCTAATCTGGTTTTAGTGAAGACAATGCAAAACTTGAAATTGGATTAAGGTCTCCTTTAGCAAACCATTCTTTATTCTCGACAGGGTTTCTTCAAAGATTTTATGCAGCCATTTCATTCAAATCCATAACCCGAGCTGTCTTAATGTGCTTTATGCATGTAGTGTCTTTTAGTGACACAGATGTTTTGCCAGATAAGGATGTTAAGCCTGTGTTTGTTTGTTTTCCTGCAGGTGTGATTCCACACATCCACAAGTCTCTGATTGGTAAGAAGGGCCAGCAGAAAACCGCATAGTTCCCATCAGGATCTAAGTGCAGACATGACTCAAGGACTTGCATTTGGGATGTGAATCGATAAGCTTGTGTTCATCCTTTAATCCATTTTTTTTTTCCCCCATCCCTTATTTTTAAGTTAATATAAATGTTATACTAGCTAACCACAGGTGTTTTTGTTAGTTTTGTGTTAATGTTATATATAAATATCGCCAAATTAGAATGGCAAATAATCCCCGTCCCACTGAAGCCAGGTGTTTTAGAGACCAACAGGAAGTGTCTGATCTTTCCTGCCATGACTGTGGAAGTGTTTGTTCAATTGGCCAGAGCCGTGGAGCTGTTTTATACTGAAGTGCAAATGATAAACTTTTTATATAAAACCAAAAAGCCTTGTTTGATTTACATTGTCTGTGTTCGTTTGGAAATATACATACATACACTTTTATTAGGCAAAAGAACAGTCAAATGTTGAGTAAAATAATTAGTGGGTCGCACTTTACAGTAAGGTTTTCATTAGTTAATGTATTACTAACATGAACTAATCACGAACCTTATCCGTACAGCATTTCGTAATCTGTTCAACGTATGCTAATGCATTATTCACATACAGATTTGTGCATGTTAACATTAATGCACCGTGAGTTAGCTTGAACAAACGGTGAACTGTTTCCATTAACATAAACCAATACTGTAATGCATTGACTAATACAACCTTATTATAAAATGTTTTGGTCTAATTGTTGGGGTAATTTTTAAAATGACCCAACGTTTGAGCACGGGGTTAATGTTTTTTTTAATTGGAATCTTTAAGAGCCATGGTTAATGGATGTAATCAGCTGGGTTAATGTAAATATCGTGTTTAAAAGATGAGCTTTTCTATCTGGATAATTTACAAAAGTGTTTTTTTTTTTTTTTTTTTTTTTTTTAAATGCATGGTGTATTACAGTAAATGTGAATATTGATTCAGTTATTTTAGAAAGTTGTTTCTGGGAAAGTAACTCCATTCAGTATAAGAAATATTTTATTTCTGATTGCATAAATCTAGAAGTAATGTATAAAATGCTATCAGCTGATTGGAGATACAAGGATCTGTACACATGCTTGTGTCCAAAAGGTTGCATATATGGCTTTAAAATTAAGAATGTATCCTTTGAGTTAAAATGATACTCATGGTGGCTCAGTGGTTAGCACTGTCACCTCAGAGCAGGAAAGTTGCTGGTTTGAGTTCTGGCTGGACTTGCTAGTTCTGTAAGAAGTTTGCATGTTCTCATGTTCATGGTCTTTATCCTCTGAGTGCTCTGGTTTTCCCCACAGTCCAAAGTCATGCACTACAGGTGAATTGAATAAACTAAATTGTACGTTTAGTGTGGGTGAGTGTTTCCCAGTACTGGGTTGTTGCTGGAAGTGCATGCGCTGCTGTGTAAAACATGCTGGAATAGTTGGCAGTTCATTCCACTGTGGCAACCTCTAAAATGGAGACTAAGCCTAAGGAAAATTAAGTTAAGACAATGGTTTTTGGTTAAGTCTATTTTTAATATACAGTTGAATTCAGAATTATTTGCCCCCCATGTTTATATTTTCCAATTTCTGTTTAACAGAGGGATTTTTTTTTCAACATTTCTAAACATAATAGTTTCTAACTCATTTCTAATAAACTCATTTAAACTCATTTCTAATAACTGATTAATTTTATCTCTGCCCTGATGAGAGCACTTTATATTTGACTAGATATTTTTAAGACACTTCTATACAGCTTGAAGTGACATTTAAAGGGTTAATTAGTTTAACTAGGAAGGTTGGAGTAAATAGGCAGGTTATTGTATAACGATGGTTTGTTCTGTAGACGATCGAAAAAAATAAAGCTTAAAGGGGCTAATAATATTGACCTTAAAATGTAAAAAAAATAAATAAATAAAAACTGTTATTGTAGCCAAAATGAAACTAAAGACTTTCCCTAGAAGAAAAAATATTATCAGACATACTGTGAAAATTTCCTTGCTCTGTTAAACATCATTTAGGAAAAATTAAAAAAAGAAAAAAAAATCAAAGGGGGGCTAATAATTCAAACTATCTATCTTAAAGACTTCTCTTCAGCTAGTGTTTTGAACTATAGTAGTGTATCTTAGGTATATTTTTAAATACCATGTTACAGAATACTACAGTTTGTGTATAGTTGTAGAATTTTTGTGTTGTTTATATTAATATAGCTGCTGTATTATCACTGAAGTACTATTAAATTACCCACAACAGATCAATTCAATTACTGAAGTATGATTCACAATAGTATCCTTCTATAAACTACTATTATTAGTAATTTAGCACTTGTCATGTACAGACTCAACTGGTATTTGTAAAGCGATCTACTTCATATTTTTCTATTTATAAAATGTCAAATTGGGTTTTGTTTTGCATGAATTTTGGTGACAAATATGACATTTGAAAAAAAAAGTTGCCTTTAAAATTTTTTCAAGAATTATTAAATTCTGGGCAAATTGACTGCCCTTTCGTTTAATTGCTGGTTGTTTTTCACATTGACGTTAATTATGACACTTTGATTGCAAAGCCTTAACACCATATAATTGTGCGTTCTTGGTTAGGACCAAGTTTGGACACCACTGCTTTCGAGTTTGATCATGAAATAGACAATTTTGTTTGTTTTCATGGCAATAAAATGTATAGGCAAAGAGTGAACATCAGGTGGCGCTAGAGACCACACACTACGATTTTTATTTTGAGATTTCACGTTTTGTATATCAAGTATCACATTTGAATGGGGGGAAATGTATAATTTTGTTACTAAAACACAAAAAAATATATATATTTTGGTCGTATTCTAAGAATTTTAGCAATTAATAAATAATAAATACATGAAAACATTTCTAGTAAATCCTCCCTGAGTTTCCTGCGTAACCTTGAATATTTTTATGATGCCCTAGAAAACAAGGTTGATGCTTGATTACATCAGTCCACAATAACCCTCTAAGTTTTTAGTTCCAAATCCATCTTTGTAAAACTTTAACACATTGATTCAGATGTTAAATAACAAACCTGTCTTGCTTCAGATGTCCTGCATAACTGCAGCAAGGTGAACACTGTTGCTTTGTCAGTGTGTTACTGACCATGCTGTGTGTGTTCTGCTGCGTCATGCTGTAGTAATGCAGTCAGTGCATGTCTCTCTCTCTGTGTGTGTGTGTGAGAGAGATTGAACAGCTTTAACCTGGGAATTAAAGCAATCTTTCTCACACACACGTCTGCAGGCTGTGTTATGGGACATCTGCAATGCAGAGGCCTAAATATAGCAGATAGAAGAGGGAGAGAGAGCGGTGGAGGGAGGGCTGAAGACAAGATACAATAATATCAATGGAGAATTTGCCAATCCACAAACATTACTGAAGTACTGTAGGATTTATTTTTCTTTTATGCCTCATAATGTGTTCATAATCTGGGTTTGTTTGAACCCGAGGAATCGTAATTGTTACATAGTAATACACTTTTTAAAAAGTAGCTTTGGATAAAAAAAAAAATAAATAAATAAAATAAATATATATATATATATATATATATATATATATATATATATATATATATATATATATATATATATATATATATATATATATATGATTTAAAAAAAGATTTTATGTAAAATGAAAAGTTTTAATGGATGTTAAAGAGCAAGTTTACAATATGTAAATTATGTCACTTAAATCCCCTTTCTTCCCCATTCTGATGCTCAGTTTGAACTGCAGCAGTTCGTCTTGATCATGTCTACATGCCTAAATGCATTGAGTTGCTGCCATGTGATTGGCTGATTAGAAATATGCAGGTGAGTGTATATAATCTATTGCTATATGCAAAGTACACAGGCTATTTTTACAAACAGAAAAACTATGTATTTATTTTAATCATAAACACATCAGAACAATATAAATCATTGTATAGTATTAATATTGTAATACAATTTAAATTACCCTAAAAATAGATAGCTGCATTTGAACAATTCAATCTCAAATGTATGAAATGGGTACGTCTACTACAGTGCTCAGCATATATGAGTACACCCCTCACAAATCTATTTTTTAAATTCATATTTTTAATAGGGAGCTATATATTATTATATTTGTGCAAATACATTAGATTAGTCAATACTGAAGCCAAATCTAAAGCTCATCATTATTATTTATGACAATGGTCTAAAAACTAGTACAGCCAAATTTATGTTATAGAAAAATGTTGAATACAAATTAAAATAGAAGAAAAATCAAGAAAAGTAGTAAGAGTAAGAGTTGTAATTGTTTTTGCAATATTTAGCTTGGATTTAACTGTATTTTTCAATTTCTGAATATGTTTGGTGACTAAAATATTATTTAAAAAAAATATCTTTTTAATAAATCTGTTTGTTTACAGTTTTTCTTAGTGGCTTTGTTGCATTTCTCACAACACTATTTTCATCTACACAACAGGTCATGCATTTCTCAAAACACTTAGTCATTTGTGCACATCCTAGTAGCAGTTTCTCATTCCTTTCAGCAAATTGCAAATGGTTTCGGACATGCATCAATTGCTTTCATACAACTCTCTGCTGTTTATAACATTATCATTTGCTTATGTCATGTCAGTCAAAATGAACTAAACTTGTAAATGCTGAATAGTCATTGCAAATAAAACTAATAGTCTTCATTTCATTACTTGAGTCATTACATACAAAAATGTTGAACTAGTTGTCAAAATCTTGCAAGCTAATTTTATAAAAAAAATGTTGAAATCTTTATTTTACTGAAAATGTCTTCTAAATTAAACAGTTTCATGAATGATTTACCGACCTGTGTATGTATGTTGGTTCAGTTCCAATATGTTCTGCAATATTGTTTACAGTTGTGCACAGTTCAACCCAAAGAAAGTTTATGTTTGTTGTAAATAAGGGTGTGTTTATTCTTCTGCACAATGCTGTAAAAAAATTTAAATTGTAAAGACAAATGCAGTAAAAATGTGAAACATACATATTCAGTGTCTTGTACTAGATACACTCACTAAATGCATTGATGTCTAACTTTACTGTACACTCTAAAAAATATTGTTTAGACGAAACTAAAAAAATTAACGCAACAGTTTGCATTAATATATTCAAGTTACGACAACATTTGACAAAATTAGGTTCAGACAACAAACTTTATTATGTTAGCTAAATCTTTTCCTCTTCAATCAGTTGAGAACTCAAAAAAAAAAGTTGTTTCAAATAGTTTTTTTAATTAAAATTGAATACAAATCCAGTGTTTTGTGTGTAATTGCATGTTTTTAAGTTTAGAACCTCAAATAAATTAAGTAGCTGTAATTATTTAAAAAAAAATTTAAGCAAATTTACTGTTCATGCTTGTATGAAATACATTTAACAACAGCATTTAACAACAGGTTTTTATTGTTTTACAAAACAAAAACATGTAGTGTTCCATATTATCAGTATAAAAAACAGCATAAAAACATCAGTGTGTGGAAAAATACAAAACAACTCCATTAGTGTGGAAAAATTGAGTTATCAACCCAATTTCTTTGGGTTGCTACAAGTTAAATATTGTTTAAAAGTAATTGACATTTTTGTTTACTTTTAAATTAGCCCAATTTTTAAATTAATGTAATTTTCAATATTTTCCTGTTTTGAAAACTTAATAAAATTATTCTGGCAATTTAAAAGTTTTAATCTAATCAGCATTTTAGAATTAGTTAAGTATTAAACTATGTAGTGGTAACAGACCTCTTGAGTTATTTTTTAGAGTGTAGTTTTCAATTGGCTGTGCTAATAGTATATAGTACTATCTTGAGCATTTTCACGAAGTTTTACTTAAAATCTGACTTTTTTTGCATTGAAAAAATGTCCAGAGTAAACTGACATAGTCAAATGGCTTTGTCATGTTTTCATTATCTTGTTAATAAACAATGGAGTCAGGACTTTTCATTTTGATGATACTGACTCTTTGATTGACATCAATACTTGCTTTTGAGGAATGAACTCTCCATTTTGAGCATGTGATGCGCTTTTGCAGGTTATCAGCTAGGTTTTGCAGTTTGTACTAATTGTTTTGAGAAATGCATTAACTGTTGTGCAGAAATGCACTGGGGCTGTGAGAAATGCACCAAAGCGACTGAGAAAAACTGTAAATGCACCAAATTACATTGCCTATATTCACTGAGAAATGGATAAAAATATTCATTTTCAAAATGGGGGGTACTCAATTAGGCTGAGTACTATATACATATATACATACTTAAAATAGTTATAATTAAATAAAGAAATGAACATGGTGTGTATTTTCAAGGTTGTATCTTTTCCAGGCCAAAATGGACCCAAATGCATTATGAAGGTTACTATAATAGTTAAGCTTTTAAATATTAGCAAACATTTGATTTACTCATTTATTTCCAGAATCAATGCATGAAGATATTTTGTAATTCAAAGTGTTGGATTTAGAAGGCTAATCTGCTTAATATGGCAAATCACAATCGAAAAAAAAAAATTAATGAAAAGAAAATAAGGTCATATCAAGTTGTTCCCTTTTGTATTCAAAGCTTCATTTTTTGAGCTAGCATAATTGCACGAACTAAAATACACACTGTAAAATAGTAATTGTAAATAATAGGGATGCTATGACCGATCGGCCGAAGATCGGTATCGATCGGTATTGTTTATACAGTCTATTGGTGCGACTCGTGTAAGTGATGGTCTCTATGTTGCAAGTGCAGCCACCAATGTGTTTTGAGCTGCTGTGACATGAGCGGAGCGATTGTTTGTAATATATCTTACTAATTTTTTTTTTAGGTTGCATTATTTTCTGTAAAGCTGCTTCTGGGCAGCCAATGACAAGGAATCCGTACTCTCAGCTGCAAAAATCCTGATCAGAGCATCCCTACTAAATAAAAACAAAAAAGTTGTAAATAAAACATTAAAATGTAAAATATGTGTTTCCAAAAAGTACCACTTCTGTTTCACCACTTAAAAATGCCTCTTTTATTTTACTTGCTGTAGTTTTTTTTGTCATTATTTGTAACTTTTAAGTGAAAATCCTTTTAAATGAACCCCTTTTTCAGACATGTTCCAGTGTAGCTGATGTAATCATTAATATTCATTTTGAGTTATTTCTGGCACATAATTATTCCTGAGAGGACACTTTTCATAAATGTCCTTTAATAATTTAACTCATTTATTATTTCAGGGCTTTTCGCAGGATATGAATATGCTTAGTCAGACTGCTCTAGGAGTTTGCAGAATATAGGCATTATAAAATCCTTCTGTGTTCAGATATTTTTGTTTAACAACCACAGTTTTTATCTGATAATGAATTGGTAGGCTTTTGTTGAATGATCTTGTATGACGTAATCATATGCAAATCATTATCACCATATATACTCTTCTGGAAAAAAGTTTTAGTATGTGTAAAATAATGTTCATCTGTCAGCCATCATCCCAAAATAAATAAAAGTGAGTAATAATATCCCTTATTCATAGTACATTTCAAACTTGCAAATAATAAAAATAAAAGTGTCATTTAAATTCACCAAAGATACAAAATGTCATGGGTTATTAAAGGGATAGTTCTCGCTATTTATAAATCATTATGACTTTTGCCTTAAACTCCAAATGTGCTACTTATTAAAAGTTCTAAGGTTTAGGCATTGGGGATGTAGAATAAGATCCATGTTACATGGCTCCTCTGAGTACATGTACGCTACCTGACAAAAGCAACAAATAATAACTTGAGTACTAGTTGATCATTTGGAAAAGTGGCAAAAGCAGATTTTTCTGATGAATCATCTGTTGAACTGCATCCCAATACACTCAGGAATGGTTACATTCAGTATGGGGGCTTGCAAAAGATCTGCAGAGTGGATGGCAACATCAACAGCATTACAAACCGAGGGCAAATTCTTTAGCAGGATAGCGCTCCCCATACATCAGCCACCACATTAAAGTTTCTAAAAGCAAAGAAGGTCAAGGTGCTCTAGGATTGGCCACCCCAGTCACCAGATATGAACATATTTGAGTATGTTTGGGGTAGGATGAAGAAGGAGGCATTAAAGATAAATCTCAAGAATCTTGATGAACTGGGAGTCCTGCAAGATAGCTTTCTTTGTCATTCCAGATGACTTTATTATTAAGTTATTTGAGTCATTGCAGAGATGTATGGATGCAGTCGTCCAAGCTCATGGGAGTCATACACAATATTAATTATTTTTCCACTGCAGCATGACTTTATATTCTATACTGGACATTATTTCTGTGAAGTGACAAGACTTTTGTCTAAGCAAAATCAGACCTTACTGTCCTAATTAAAGAATTAAAAATCAAGGCATGATCATATTTTATTTTGGTAAAATAAGTGTAATCTAGAGGACTTTGACTCTCATATATGCCACTTCTGATGCCAAATGATCAATTAAAAGTCACATTATTTGTTGTTCCTAAAACTTGGACAGGCGACAAGACTTTTTTCAGGTAGTTCATTCATTTTCTGCCGCTTTTCAGGGGCTGGGTCGCAGGGGCAGTAGTCTTAGGAGAGAACCCCAGACTTCCCTCTCCCCAGACACTTCCTCCAGCTCCTTCGGGGGAGATCCCAAGGCGTTCCCAGGCCAGCCGAGAGACATAGTCCCTCCAGTGTGTCCTGGGTCTTCACCGAGGCCTCCTCCCGGTGGTACATGCCTGGAACACCTCCCTGGGTAGGCGTCTAGGAGGCATCCAAAACAGATGCCCGAGACACCTCAGCTGACTTCTCTCGATTTGGAGGTGCAGTGGCTCTACTCCAGGCTCCTCCCGAGTGTCAGAACTTCTCACCCTATCGATAAGAGTGCGCCCTGCCACCCTTCGAAGGAAACTTATTTTGGTCGATTGTATCCGAGATCTTGTCCTTTCGGTCATGACCCAAAGCTGCACCAATCCGCCTGTCAATCTCATGTTCCATCCTTCCCTCACTCGTGAACAAACCCCTGAGATATTTGAACTCCTCCACTTGAGGTAAGGACTTTCCTCTAACCTGGAGATGGCAAACCACCTTTTTCCAGTGGAGCACCATGGCCTCGGAATTGGAGGTGCTGATTCTCATTCCAGCCGCCTCACACTTGATAGCAACCCCCCACCCCCTCCCCCAAGTGCATGCTGAAGGTCCATGTTCGATGAAGCCAACAGAACAACATCGTCTGCGAATAACAGAGATGAAATCTTGTGGTCCCCGAACCGGACCCCCTCCAGCCCAAGGCTGCGCCTTGAAATTCTGTCCATAAAAATTGTGAATAGAATTAGTAACAAGGGGCAGCCCTGCCGGAGTCCAACATGCACTGGAAACAAATCTGACTTATTGTCGGCAATGCAAACCAGACTCCTACTCTGTTCATAGAGGGACGAGACGGCCCTCAACAGATCGCCTCTGACCCCATATTCCCCGAGCACCCTCCAGAGAATGCTATGAGGGACACAATCGAATGCCTTCTCCAAGTCCACAAAGCACATGTGGACTGGTTGGGCATACTCCCATGAACCCTCGAGCACCCTGGTGAGGGTATAGAGCTGGTCCACTGTACCACGGCCCGGATGAAAACCACATTGTTCCTCCTAGATCCTTGGTTCAACCATCGGTCGGATCCTCCTCTCCAGTACCCTGGCATAGACTTTCCCCGAGAGGCTGAGGAGTGTGATCCCTCTATAGTTGGAGCACACCCTCTGGTCCCCCTTCTCAAAAATGGGAACCACCACCCCAGTTGCCCAGTCCAGAGGTACTGTCCCTGACCTCC
Source organism: Danio rerio (assembly GCF_052040795.2). Taxonomy (NCBI): domain Eukaryota; kingdom Metazoa; phylum Chordata; class Actinopteri; order Cypriniformes; family Danionidae; genus Danio; species Danio rerio. Next base: position 14,488,447 of record NC_141025.1, read on the forward strand.
ATGCGATGTTGTAAAGACGTGTCCGCCACGACAGCCCCACACAATTGGATTTAATTCCACAGAATGCATGTTGTGCATGTTGGATTCCATCAGGGTAGTTCTTTGTCACTGTTTCTGTTCATAATTGTTATGGACATAATCTCTAGGTGCAGTCTAGGACTGGAGGGGGTTTTGTTCATGTGCAAGGGGAAGGATGGAACATGAGCTTGACAGGTGAATTGGTGCAGCAGCGACAATAATACAGTCAATGTACCAGCCCGTTGTGGTAAAGAAGGAGCTGAGCCGGAAGACAAAGCACTTGATTTACCAGTCAATCTAGGATCCTACTCTCACCTATGGTCATGAGCTTGAGCTTTGGGTCATGACCGAAAAGACAACATCTCGGATACAAGTGACCGAAATGAGTTTCCTTCGCAGGATGACAGGGTACACCATTATAGATAGGGTGAGGAGCTCTGTCACCCAGGAGGAGCTCAGAGTAGAGCCGCTGCTCCTCTATTTCAAGAGAAGCCAGCTGAGGTGGCTCAGGCATCTGTTTCGGATGCCTTCTGGATGCCCATCGAGGTAAGGGTTCCAGGCTTGTCTCACTGAAAGGAAGCCATGGGAAAACCTTGGTCACACTGGAGGGACTATGTCTCTCAGGTTGCCAGGAAACGCCCCTTGGAGGAGCTGAAGGAAGTGTCTGGGGAGGGGGAAGTCTGGGGTTCCCTCCTTAGACTACTGCCCCTGCGACCCGGCCCTGGATAAGCGGAAGTAAATATATGGATGGAGAATATGTTCTTTATGAACAACAATAAGCAGCAAATATCTTATAGGCAGGTAATAATGTGCCACTAGTTTATAGTGAGAATGACATAAACTAAAGTGTGACCTGAAAGTCATTGTTTATGAGTTAAATGAAAGGAAAGCAAGAACCATGATAATTTGAACGCCTTTAGTTAAGTTTGAGGATGCATGCATGTGCGCACCTGAGACTGCATCTGTCTGAGAGCGCATTGTGTCTGCAGCTAGACAGTTTGGACGATTTACTGATCGAATATGGTAATTCAATATCACGCTTTATATTTAATGAAAACCTAATTAGAGTTAAGAGGGCAGCCAGTATTTTTGGAAATGATTCTAGTCTGTCCGAAATGAATAGTTTTACATGACCTCTGAGGGGAACTAGACGGGGCATATAAATTATGCATCACGCAAACAAGCGTTTCTGCTGACGACACATCTTCTGTTCTCGGCTAGACGAATCCACAGATACTCCAATATGAAATACTCTCAGCTCTTAGGAAATCAATCATGTCTAAATCTGACACACTGGAGGATTCTCATCCTCTGCGATTCTTTTTAAATGATGTGCTTCTGTTATATTAAAGAGTATAGAATTATTATCAAGTTACTTTAAAAAAGTAGGCTTATTCATTACAAATATTATTCAAATATATATTTAAAATTGTGCTTATATTGCTGTTCTAATTACCAAGTCTGAAAAGTATTTACAAAATGAGAAATTTAATTACTTGACTTGATTAAAATCTCTATAAACCTCAATGCATAATAATGCATTGAAATATTGTCAATCATTTCTGACTCAATTCATTGTTTCTTAGGCTTGGTCATCTTGATAAATGTAAATCATATCCTGCGAAATATATTTGTATAATAAAAATATAAATATATACATTGTTTCTTTTTTGCTCAGTAGAAATATAACATTAGTTTTTTTTGTTTAATATTTTTTTTAAATGGCATTAATTTTAATGGTAAAACAGTCGAAAATGCTGCAGTAAAATTTGTAACCTAAGTGCACTGACTAACCATAAATAATAACACTTTACAATAAGGTTGAATTAGTTAATGAATTTACAAACAAACAATGAACAACACATTAATTAAAGTATTTATTCATTTTTAATGTTAGTTTATGTTAACTTAGTGTGTTAACTATGTTAACAAGCATGAGTTTAGGTTTTAACAATGCATTAGTAAATGTTGAACTATGATTAATAAATACAGTCATTCATTATTTATTCATGTTGGTAAATACATTAACCAACATGAACTAATGAAACCTCATTTTAAAGTGTGACTCCATAAATTAACACTATTATTTAAATACAGCAATTAAATTCTGCCGACATTCTTTTATTGTACTTTTTTCAGTTTAAATAGTGAGGAATGGATGGATGGATGAATTCCCAGCTAACAATACCCATAAAGTTAATTTATAATGTATTAGTTCACCCAAAAATCTAAATTCTGTTATTAATAATTACTCACCCTTATGTCATATGTTGAAGTTTGTAGAATATTAATTTAAAATTAGTCTAACATTACTGTAAAGTTCCCTTAATTTAAGTCCAATGCTAGTTTTTGGTTGGTAGAATGTTATTTTAACATTATTTTAATGTTCCCAGAATGTTATTTGAATGTTCCTTAGAAGCGATTAAATGTCACAGAAACAATACCCATGACAGGATTCAATATTCTTCAGTGTAATTAGCTGTTACACTAGTAATTATGGATGGGATAGTGGCTCAGTGGTTAGCACTGTCGCCTCACAGCAAGAAGGTCGCGGCTAGGCCAGTTGGCATTTCTGTGTGGAGTTTGCATGTTCTCCCCGTGTTGACGTGGGTTTCCTCCGGGTGCTCCAGTTTCCCCTACATTTTAAAGACAGTTGAATTTGGTGAGCAAAATTAGCCGTTAAAACAACAGGTTAACCCACTGTTTTGTAAGTCAACTAACCATTTAAAAGTAACAGGTTATTCAGTTTCGCCCCCAAGTTTCAGCTCAAAATACCCATAAGATCATGTATTATATCTTTTTAAATTTGGGAAATTTGAGCTTAAGACATTGTAGCTGTTTTTGTTGCCCATGCCTTTAACGCAAATGAGTTCTCCACATGCGTGTCAGAGATCTGATGTGTGTAGCCTTCTTGTAGATAAACAGCACAGTGACAGACAAGAATCATGCAGATCTCACTTACTACAGAACTTTTCCAACTGTTATTTGAAGTATTTGTTGTGGAGTTAATTCAAGCCTTTCTGCAACGACGAGGCACACAGTGTTGTCATATACACACATTTAGCTTTGCACTGTTTTTACACGGCAAATGTGACGGGTACACGTTAATATCCACTGCTGTATGGACATCCGTTATGTGAATGTACAAAATAAAATAGATTTAAGTTCACAAACTGGGATTGAAATGTCTTCTTTTATAATTGAATTGACACCATGCGACTGTGGTATTGAATTACAGCAATTTTACTATATTTATTACAAACATGCACTGTTTTAAAAACATTTTAAACTTGTAAAATTCATTTTGACCACATTTGATGATCACAGAAAGCTGAACAGATCTTTTAATCCCTCTTGCTTTGCGCATGTCCTGTCTTGTGGATATGATTATATGCATTACTACGGAGACATGTTAATATGCATTTGTCAATCAGTTCGGTGGGAGGGGAAACCGCACTCCTACGTCATGTTGCAGTGGGCCTCAAAATGGAAGGTATTTGAATCCTATTTAAAGTCAGGAATCAGCAAATTTAAAAAAGGAAACTTACTGTGTTTCTATCACTCCAATATGACTGTGGACACACTACACCTACATACATTTCTGTACAAACAGCTTCCAATAGACGATTTCCATCATAGGAGCTCTTTAATTTGCTTTTCATAATATGATATAGTGTTATCAGTTTACAGCTTGACTTTAGTTGAAATAACTTAAATACACTTTGGAAAAGCTCATTTAAGGACAATGAAATCTACTTGTGTCATTGCTAATTATTAGCTAATCTGACTCTTGTGAGTTCTGGACTACTGTATAGTGCGTATGGATGTTTTCGTGAGAGGAAAAAGAGGCAACACATTGTAAGTTTGGTTGATAAATGGCTTTATTTGGCTTTAGGGGAACATCACTGTATCAGTTAGCAGCCATACAGTAAAAGTGTCAGCACTCCTGAACCATCTCTGAAACAGTGTCGAGATGCAGAAAACGTGAGGACTCTTTTAAGCAGTTTAGATTCATGATTAAGGCATTTACGTACACATTTTTTTACACACATCAAGCAAATCTATCCCACACCCTCATATTGTCAAGCTCCAAGTGAATCAGGCCATGCAAATTGAAACTCCTTTTGATTCATTCAGTTCAGCAGTAATTTTGCTATACGATCACATTTATTTATCGCAGTTATAGGAAAAATCTCCTCTCCTGATCTCTTCAAACTTCTCTAAGATGAGGCTGAGTAGTGTTATAACTCAATGGCACCACACTTTATCCATAAATGAGTTTAACCCTGTAAAGGTCTGTTATTTTACGCAAAATTTCTGTAATTTAACATCTGTTATTTTACACTAAATTTCTGTAATTTAACATCTGTAATTTTACTCTAAATTTCTGTAATTTAACATCTGTTATTTTACTCTAAATTTCTGTAATTTAACATCTGTTATTTTACTCTAAATTTCTGTAATTTAGCGTCTGTTATTTTACAGTAAATTTCTTTACAGAATGTTTCGTTACAGTTTTTTTTTACAGTGTACTGTAGACCATTGATGGAAATACGTATAAAAGCTAATCGAATAATGATTGTTTGGTGTGTATTGATTTTTGCTGCCATAAATATCAAGAGTTTGTAGATGGTTTTGAATTAAGAATATGTCAGAAGACATTGATTTTAAATATCTGTTTGCATGCTCTGTGGGCAGACAAAAATTGTCATATGCCATGATAAGATCTGAAACAAGAGATTCATTCAAAATCAGAAAAATCAATATGAAGAATGTGTCAAAATATTTTCTTTCCTTCCATGATGTTGATCATTTAACCCATTTGTTAAATGAGGATACAGCAAAGTATTGAGTGTTGTATTTTTCCTAAGATTTCTTTTTGATGCTTTCTCACATTGATTAAAATAATTAGTTCACCCAAAAACTTATCATTTACTCACCGTTTACTTATTTCAAACCTTTATGAGTTTCTTAAATACAAAAGAAGATACTTTGAAAACTGTCAGAAACCTGTAACTATTGACTTCCATTGCAAATGTTTGGTACCACTTGAGGGTGAGTAAATGGTATATTTTAATTTTTGGGCAAACTTTCCCTTTAAATCAAGACACTCACCAATAATGTGTCAGAATCTAAGTCCTGTAATCTTTCAGTCAAGCAGGTCTGCACTGTGAAGGCTCATTAGCGGTGGTTCAGATGGGTTCTGGCACTGGTTATTGTATTAATAATAATTCTAGCCCTTCACTATGGCTGTTGGTGTGACTGTCAGTGACCCTTTGACCTATCTATGGCTTGCTTGTGTCACCTGCATGAAAAGAAAGACCTGGAGCATTTTATGAGCATTTACGAGGCCTGAAAGCTCTAACATAAATGGTACAAACATTAAAACATGTACACAGACTATTCCGTTGGTTAAGAGTTTCATTATAAATGTATAATAATTAACACAAGGGATAATTCACACAAAAATGTAAATACTCACTGTTTACTCTTCCTCAAGTGATTCCAAACCTTTATGCGTTTCTTTTATTTCTGCTGAACACAAAAGAAGATGTTTTGAAAAATGTTGGAAACCTGTAACCATTGAATTCCACAGAACTTTCCCTTTAAACTGATCATTTTGCATAAAGGAAACAAAGTCCATTTTAAAGGAAATTTAAGAGTCAACCCAGTATACGTTGTTATTTGTGTGACTCAATCCAGTAAATTTTTCAGGAATTTTAATATAATAATATAACAGACTTCTAGGGGTAAAAGTGATTGCCCAATCAGATTAAAGTAGGCGGGGCTTGTGGTTCACAGAAGCTGAGCCCAAGTGCTAAGTGTCAGTTTAACACTAGACGCGAAGGAGGTAAGTTTGAATTCGCGAAACATTTAATGTGTGACAACCTGTTTTAAAATAGCCTATAAATGTTAAACGACTACCAGAGACACTCAGTAATGACAATGGCTCGATTCCTCCCTCTATTTTCGTCATTTTAAATCGAAAACACTAAAGCTTTTGGGTCATTCGAGTAATTCTTACCTCAAAAAAATAAGAAATACGAAGCTTCGTCAGTTAATGTATGCGTATTGACACAGTAGGCCTACATCCTAATAACAATCAGACCCCAAATTCCCTCACGGTTCTATTTTGTCACACTTTATAAACAAATAGTTAGCATTTATTTTTTACAATGAATTTATTGTAGTACAGAAATAAAACTGATTAGAAGCAAAATGAAAAATAAGAGGCTTTACTATTGTAATGACAGTTAGCAGAAGGGAAACTTGATGGCTCATCCAAAATTGAAAATCATCATTAACTAGTTTTAGACTTTTATGAGTTTCTTTATTATGTTAAACTCAAAGGCAAGACATTTTGAAGAATGATGTATCCATTGACTTCTGTGGTATTATTTTTTTCTACTATGGAAATCTGTGTTTTTAGCTTTTACCCACTTGAGTGTGAGGGTTTCATTTTTGTGCGAATTATCCCTTTCATGCTCCTAAATGTAGTCCAAATGTTCTTCTCTTATGCAAAATACTTTTTCATTTCAGTGCCAACCAGTGCATGTTTTCAAGAAATCCCCCCATTATTTTAGAAGAAAGTTATGAGATGGGAGTTATTGAAAAAGAGAAGTACATTAAAGAGATCAGGTTGGAGAGGAAGATATCTGACGAACCAATCAAAAGGAGGCCATTTTCGAACACAAGAAGGACTAGAGGGATATTTAGCAGCAATCGTCTCTAAAGCGTCAGGATCTATATTGCAGTAGGATTATCCCCACACTACAGATGCACAATGCACTCCTCTCTCCCACATCTAAACGCTGAAACCCTCCCCGAGAAATCCATTTACATTTCATCCTAAACCTCATCCACCTCTCTGAACTCCATGCCGTGCTGTGACCAGTGCAGTTAAGAAAACCATGAACGGGTGGACGGATGCATGCATGCGTGGATGCTGAAAAACGAGGCATGCATTGGATTAGAATCTGAATGAAAGCTTTATTTCCTTATGAGTGAACTTAATGAAATGAGCTTGGACAATTTCGTTCATGTGGGTATAGATGCCCTAGTATCGCTGGAATATTAGGAGACATGGTCTGTCCCTGTGCTTGCTTGGCTCGTGACATACATTCAGGACTCGAGTGAGGCTCTATATACTGTAATGAATATGCTGTTGCTCTATGTTGAATCATCACCTAATCCAAACTCATGTTTTTTTTTTTTTTTAAATCAAATAGCACCGAGAGGTTGGAACCAGCAAACTTGGTCCGTTTTGCACCGACTGCCTTTGCGTTTGGCTTGCAAGGCATCACCTTTCTTTGTGCTGTTCAAATGGCACGTGAACACCAGGTATACTGTCTGACCCTCACTGATGTGAAAATGAAAGATTTGTCATCATTTGAGCTTTCTAATCACACTATGTAGGCTTTCTTTAACACATTACAGATTGGACTAAATGGGTCTGATTAAAACTAATTAGCACCATACTCCTAATAGGATAAGACTGTAATCACAACAATTGTTAAAGATATTTTTAACCTTGTTTTCTTTTATTGTAAAACACTTTGTGACTTAATGTCTGTGAAAGGTGCTATATAAAAACATTTTTACTTAAAGGGATAGTTCACCCAAAAATGTAAATTATGCCATCATTTACTCTCCCTCATGTAATTTTGAGGCTTTTTTTTCTGTTGAATGCAAAAGAAGATATTCTGAAGTAGGGCTGGGCGATATGGCAAAAATGTTCTTAATTATTTTCCATATTGAATGATAAAAATATATATTTTAACATAAGTTGTTAATGCTGCCACATTTAAATGAGTACCCGAACGATGATTGAAGCCACTACAATTATAGCGCCCATTAAATGACAATTTATTTTTGGATGATATATTTTCGTAAGCCAAAAATTCTGTGCATCTCTAATATCGACACACTTTTAAATTCCCATTGTTGCACATTTCGGCTTTGTGATTGGCTCTAACTGTGCGTTCCCAGAAAAGGCGGCGAGATCGTCAAAGAAAAACGCTTTCTGCCTTCACAGCTTCGTCGTCGAGAGGGTAAAAATAAACTACATTGATCTCGTATTTAAAGGAGCCACTGCAGCAATCTCGATATTCAATCTCAATAATTATTTTCCATATTGAACAATAACGATATATATTTCGATGTAAGTTGTTAATGCTACCACATATAAAAGAGTTCCCCAACAATGACTGAAGCCACAAAAATTAGAGCGTCTATTAACTGACATATATTTTCTGCCAATAAATTTTCGGTGGCTGAAAATTTGAAATGTAATTTCTTAAACAATTTTAAATTCCTATTGTTGCACATTTCTGCTGTGTGATTGGCTCTAACTGTGCGTTCACACCGAAGGCGGCGAGAGTGTCAAAGTTCGCTATGGCCGCCCTGACAACAATGCTTTCTGCCTTCACAGCTTCATCGATGAGAGCATTAAAATTCACTGCATTGATCTCGTATTTAAAGAAGCCGCTGCAGCATATCAGTTACATTCCTGCGTAAAAACATGCGTTCTAGCGTGAAAACGTTGCACACTTTTTATCAAATTTATTTTGTATTGTTGCATGACATTCTCGCTTTTTTAAAGAAAAATAAACATTAATGCACATCAGTAACTCGGCAGTAGCTTTTTTTAATGTATGTCCCTGTAAGAAAACATCGTAAATAAATGGAAATCCGTCGACCGCAATAACCAAATCCCTGTAAACAACTGTGCTCGTAACCGAAGTTCACAGCACTGTGTTCTCTGGAATCCTCTCAAGCGGTGGACTACTACTGTACATTCCGATTGCTTGGGTAAAGTCTAGAATGGATACGCGGCCTGCCGGAAGTGCGATATGCACATCGATATAGCAGCATTTTCTATGACGCTGTATAACAACGATTCATATTTTTACAGTACTGTGACGGTGGGGTTTTGGATTGGGGTGGGGGCAGGTGTTAAAAGATACAATTTATTGGGTATAAATAATACTCGGTACACTTACTGTTTCTACGTTACTGTGATGGTTGGGTTTAGGGTTGAGATAGATGTTAATCAAATATAATAAATGCGAAATTTAATAAATAATATGAATAAATCTCATTAACTTCTGGCCGCAACAATATCCGATCTAGCAACAACCGATTGCTAGCCGCCGATCCACGTCATAGCTCGTTACTATAAAGTTTCCTTTTCAACTCTTCTTGAAACCCACAATGGAGTAGACACGCCGCGCCACCTATTTCCAGCTACTTTGATGGTCTGGCTGCTTTTGGTGAGAACACACAAATCAATATAAAGTAAAAGAAAGTCCAGATCATTTGTTATTGTGATTTGATATATCGATTCAATATCGTTTATCGGCCTAGCCCTATTTTGAAGAATGCTGGTTGCTGCTGTTACCCATTGACTTCCATAGTTAGAAAAAATGGCCAAACACTACCAGCATTTTCAAAATATCTTCTTTTAGTGTTTTTTTTCTTGTGTGTGAGTAAACAATGACAAAAAAAATCTGTTTTGGGTGAACTCTCACTTCAACAACAACACAGCTTCAAACAACAACCTCATGATTTAAATGAGTAATAATTTTAATAGATTTTTGTTTTGGCAAATAAAATCATGACCTGGAATACAGAATCACATGGCCGACACTACTTTTTCTTTTCTTTTAGGGTTTGGATACATTCTGGTTATCTGAAGGACACAAATGATGACAAAAATTGTGATTTTTCTTGGGTGAACTACTTCCTACTTCCTATTCGTTCTGCATAGATCCTGTTTAATCACTTGAGTGCTTTTACAGAACACCCCTCGTTCATTACTGACTCTATGCTTTCCTGCAGAGGTCCTGACACATCAGCGGATGAAATCAGCTCTACCCAGTGAAATGAGAGTGAAGATGGCGTTTTGGTGTGTGTGTTTGTGGCAGAGGGACAGAGAGGTAAAGAGGACACGGACGAATGTGGCGGAAGCGCTGATGGAGCGCAGCTTTACTTGCTCTTGGCCGCAGCAGCTTTTTCACCCTTATTACTGTCCGCCTTTTCACTCTTGCTATCAGCTTTATTGCTATCTGCCTTGCTATCGCTCTTCTTCTCCTTCTCTTTCTCCTTCTCTTTCTCACTCTCCTTCTGTTCCTTGGGGCTCTTCTTTTCTTCCTTTTCCTTCTTCTCATCCTCCTTTTCCTTCTCCTTTTCCTCCTGTTCTTCCTCTTCCTCCTCCTCTTCATCTCCTCCTTCTTCCTGTTCTTCTCCTTCTTCAGCCTCCTCTCCAGCCTCCTCTTCCTCCTCTGCTTCCTCTTCCTCCTTCTCCTCTTCCTGCTCCTCTTCCTCCTCTTCCTCCTCCTGCTTTTCCTCTTCCTCTGTTTCGGGTTTGGCTCCAGCCCTCCTGTAGGCGCTTAGGGTATACGTGCGACTGGTTGGATAAGAGTAGGCAGACTGCAGAATGGCTCCGCCCACAGAGCTCAGGCGGCATTCCTCACCTTCCAGCAGCTTCCTGTTGAGAACGAGCATATGTGGATAATGATGAAGTATTGCGTCAAATTAAGGAATAGTCAACCCAGGCTCATTCTGATTGCGTACCCTTATATACATTTCTGAAGAGAGCAACATATGTCCCAGGAGCTACGTTTCTTTGCAGTTGTTTTGAGATCTCAAATTTCTCTTGCGAGTGCCATTCGTGCCTGCTGTTCTCGCTTAAATCTACTAGCTGACTGATCAACCGACTGATAACCCCATCCTTCCCTTTTCGTAAACCCAACCTATAGTGTTTTAAAATGCACCAATTGATAGCTTCATACCATCCCATAGCATTCGTTTTAAAGAGGAAACAAAGCCATAGGCAGCTCTGGCTACATAATTTGCGATCTCGAGAAACGTATAAAGGGCTATGTATTCAAAATGAGCCTATGTTGCCAATAGTCATTATAATAATGAAGGAGTCTGACCTGTATGCTGCGATCTCAATGTCCAGCGCCATCTTGACATTCAGCAGGTCCTGGTATTCGCGCAGGTGCCGGGACATCTCACCTTTCGTGCTCCGCAGAGCAGATTCTAGTTGCTGAATGGTATCCTGCAGCAGAAACAAGACATTTGTTTACGCTGTGGAAATATAAATTTCTATCAACTAATTCCAAATGAACAATAATCTACGTATAACTGAAAAGTTATATTCTCTGGTTTTTAATTATATAATTTCATTAACATCCCAGCTAGGAAGGACATTAACCTTTTGTCTTTCTGATTAAAGGCTAAGCCAAAGTAATGCAAATTGTCAGTTTCACAGCATGGGGTGTCTATTGTTTTCTCTTTTCGATCAAATGGTCAGGCGGTTTCTGTCTCCAGAACATGATGAGATCAATGCCTGAAAGAGCAGTTTACCCTGCCGACCACAACGCTTAATTTGCATGCTTTGTTTAGCCAAATCCCCTCCTCCTAAGAACACAATATAGACATGAAATCTTAGACTAATTCAGACTTGTGTGAGACTTGTGAGAGACTTGTGAAAGAACTTGCAGACTGCGGACCTCTAGTAGGCTCTTGCAGACACATGAACATCTTAAAGACGCTGTATGACTGCAGATTAACCAACACGTCTCAATAAAGGAATTCTGCTTGTTTCGAGTGTCCTGGACTGGGTTCTCTCTTCTTTTCATTCATTTATTTTTTTTTTACAACAACGCAAAAAAGTTTTCTAATTGGAAATCTTATGAATTTCCTTACAAATAAAAAAGTTAGAGATATGGTTATTATAGTCAGCTAAAACAAACTAAAATTATTTTAGGTAGTAAACAGAAAAATAAACAGAAAATAATTAAAATCGTAAAATCTTAAAAACTTAAACTAAAACACAAACGGAACTTAAACACTATATAAAAATTGGACAGATTTACTGAAGTGAAACTTTAACAAAAAGTACAATGAAAACAAAATAAATATAAAATGAATTCAGACTATTAATAATTAGTAATCATTATAACTATTTAGTATTGTTATTGTTATTCATTCATTAATTTTCTTTTCGGCTTAGTCCCTTTATTAATCTGGGGTCGCCACAGTGGAATGCACCGCCAACTTATCCAGCACCTGTTTTACGCAGCGGATGCCCTTTCAGCTGAATCCCATCACTGGGAAACATTCATACACTCTTATTCACACACATACACTACGGACAATTTAGCTTACCCAATCAACCTGTACTGCATGTCTTTTTACTTGTTGGGGAAACTGGAGCACCCAGAGGAAACCCACGCGAATACGGGGAGAACATGCAAACTTCACGCAGAAATACCAACTGACCATCTTCTGATCTTCTGTGCCTATTATTATTATTATTATTAATATTAAAAACTACAATAACACCTCAATGATTCTAAAATAACACTGCTCAGTCATTTTTCTCAATATTCCCTATTTTAAAAAGTATATGATGACAGAACTGTCATCTTTGGTTGAGATACTGCATATAATCTTAAAATATATATATTTTTATTTAATCTGGCATTTTTTCTTTATAAAATTTATTTGCTTAATTATTCATTACATTTATATAGCGATTTTCTGGACACTCAAAGCTCCTTAGTAATAAATTAGTTAATAAACTGACCAAAATACTTCTAAACCACATCGTAACCTTCACTAATACAATAACACATATGTTAGTAACCGTCACTAACACAAAAATAAAATCAAAAACTATCTGTTAATATGATTTAATTGATCTGAGCTCACATGAACTACCAACGAACGGCTGTATTTTCGCCAAAATCAATAAAAATGATGTCACAATCATCGTTATTTAATGCTTTTGAATGACATTAGTGCGAATACAATTCCATATTGCTACAAATGTGTAACATTTAAAAACCCTTATTATAGCAGGGGTGTCAAACTCAGCTTGTAGAGGGCCGCAGCCCTGCACTGTGTAGTTCCAACCCTGCTTCAGTACACTTACATGGAGGTTTAAAACAAGCCAGAAGGACTCAATTTGTTTGATCAGGTTTGTTTAATTAAGGTTAAATCTAAACTGTACAGAGCTGCGGCACTCCAGGAACTGAGTTCGACACGTGTGCTTTATAGGATACAAAAAAATGTAATCTCACTGGGGGCTATTACAGGACCTTTGAACTTTTGTGATTTGTGAAATCAACATCAATGAAATGACCAGATATGGGTTTTCGTCTGATTAACAAATATATTAAAGGGATCAAATGCAATAGGAGGCAATTTAACTAGTGACTTCTGCTTTGTGGATGCTACTGTATGTGCAATTTTAATGTAAAATGTATTGTAAAAATCCTGGAGTGTCACTGGGGGCTGTTACAGGACAGCTATTACAGCCATAAGAGGCTTTTATAGCTTTTGTGACTTTAAACAATACAGATATTGAAATTAATGTCACTGAAATGTCCATAAAAATGTCCATTAATGGTTCTGTCTAGCAAAAATAAGCTAGTGCGCACCAAAATAGTGACAAAATTTGCATTTATGGGATATAAATCTGGTATAAAAATGTAAAGCTAGTTTAGTTTTTTTCTGCCTAAATGATTAATGGTTTTATTCATGTCACCTCATACTTCAGTTCAGCTCATCAAATCATGACCAATCAAATGCTCTCTGGTATCTGATTTACCCCGCCCCCTTCAAGAGGCTTCTCGTTGGCTTTTCATTTGATGCGCTTGAGCTTAACCACTCTCTCTGCCAGAGCTTTGATAAAACAAAACACTATTGGCTGTTTTCTTTTAAAAGGGAATGAGCTACGCTATGTCCAACCCTTTCTTCATGTTTCGGTTGAGATTATGTCAAACACTGAATAAAATTGTACATTTCAAAGCACTTCATGGGAACTTTAAATGTAAAATGTGTTTAAAATAATGGATTGCTCTCTTTTTCTGACCTGCAGCTCTCCGATCTCGTTGCTGTGCCGGTCCTCCATCTCTGCCAGCTGTCTTTCCAGGGCCTCATTGTGGGCTTTGAGGGCCTCGATCTCTAGGGTTCTGGACTGCAGCTGTCGCCGGTACTCGGACAGCTCATCCTTGGTCTGCTTCAGAGCATCATTATTGCGAGCCGCAGCCTCCGTCACAGTGGCGAACTTAGAGCGATACCACTCCTCTGCCTGCTGCTGGTTCCGGGATGACAGAGACTCGTACTGAACACGGATGTCCTTCAGGGCCACAGCAAGGTCAGGCTTACTGACGTCCATCTCCACTGAAACCTAAGACAACAAGCTAACTGTTAAAATGCACATGAAATCAAATCTAACCTACTGATTTTGTTAGCTCGCACTGGTAGTTTAGTGGTGAACAATTCATCTGTGCATGCCATTAAGAAAACAAAAATAGTTTGCCCTAAATTTTAAATCTGAAAATGCACTTAAACTGTCAGATTACGTATATCTTAGGAACATACCCTTCAACTCTCAGTTTTGACAACAAAGAGAAATAGTGAGGAGGAGGAGTCTGCTAGGTTGTTATAACTTTCCCAAAACCCATTTCCCCATCTTTTTGAATGAAATGCCTACTTTACTACATCCAATCAGCTTGCAGTAGAAAAAATAAGCCACACCCACTATTTTCTCATTTAATATTCTGTTTCTCTAGGAACTGCATCACAATACGAAAAAAAATGGTCACAGCTTCTGGTTCATGTGGCTTTCATAATGAATTTACATTTAAAGAGAAATAAAGATTAATTGAATTGAATTGAATAAACATAAATTAAATTATAAATGTTATGCACTTTAAAAATGAGTGTTACGAATAATAATTGCTGCGTAACACCATTTTGGTTCCTTGAAACATTTATTGATCAGTTCTTTAAAAAACAAGTTGTTTTCTGTTTTATTAATGTTTTTCTTTTTTTGTAGAATGTAAACGCTCTAATTATTATTATGATATTATTATTGGTGCCAGTATTATTAATGCCTTTGGTTTTAAAACTGTACACTGTCAAAAGTGATTAGTTGACTTTACTTTAAAAAGTGAGTAAACCTGTTGCTTTTACACGATAGTTGACTTCATAATTTTAAGGCAGCGGATTTACTTACTTTTTAGGTGAATAAGCTGTGTATAATTATAAAAATTAAGTCAACTTAACATTTAGAAGTAACAACAAAGTTTACTGTCTTTAAGTACAGTCAGCTTAACTCTTTTAAGGTAATGTGTTTACTGAATATATAAGTAAATGAGCTATGTGTATAATTATAAAAAATAAGTTAAGTCAACTTAACAGTTAAAAGTTACAACAAAGTTTACTGACTTTTTAAAGTAAAGTCCCTTAGTGTATTTAAGGTAACGGCTTTACTTTTTAAGTAAATGAGCTATGTGCATAATAATAAAAATTAAGTCAAGTTAATAGTTACAATTTACAAAGTTTACTGACTATTTACAGTAAAATATATGCTGGATAAATTGGCGGTTCATTCCGCTGTGGCGACCCCAGATTAAAAAAGGGACTAAGCCAAAAAGAAAATGAATGAATGAATTAACTTAACATTTAGAAGTTACAACAAAGTTTACCTAGTATTTAAGTAAATGAGCTATGCAGATAATTAAAAAAACAAAGTTAAGTCAGTTTAACAGTTAAAGTTTACAACAAAGTTTAATGACTTTGAGTAAAGTCAAATTAATGCTTTTAAGGCAATAGGTTTACTTTTTAAGTAAATGAGCTATGTGCATAATTATAAAAATCAAGTTACAAAGTTAACTGACTTTAAAGTCAACTCAATGCTTTGAAAGCATCTGGGTTATCTTAATTTTTAGGCTCAATGTGCTATGTACATAATTAAAAAAATAAGTTTAATAAGTTTACTTGCTTTTTTAATGTAAAGTAACTAATCACATTTGACAGTGTATACTGTATGTATGTAAATCTCAGCTAATTTGAAGTGAAGTTTGAGATCAGTATTATTAAAAAAGATCTTAAGGGATATTTATATTTTGATAAAACACTTCTGTCAAACATTCTTAAAACTATTTTAATAATAATTATTATTTCTCGAGGACCAAATCAACATATACATTTTTTGAAGGATTCTTTCACACTTAAACCTAAGAGTTCAGCTTATACATTTTCTAAAAAATATATATTATAGTACAAAAAAAGTAATTTGAAATTGCAATAAGCTTTCAACCTATAATAGTAATGGACTGCAGCATTAAAAAGCATTTAAACAGCACTGAATGATAGATGCATCACACTTTCCAGAACAAATATTAACCATACTTATATTAATAGTAATATTTCATAAACAACAAATAGGTCTATTATAATGCTTTCTAAAAGGTCATGTGACACTTAAGACTCAGAATACAGTTTTGCTTCATTGGCCTAAATGGTATTTTAACATATTTTAAACTACATGTTATTTAGCAGTTAAATGTGATTAATGTTTCTATTTGATATGAATAAGGGATTTCAACATTTAAGGCTATATCTTAAATATTTTTTGTGTTGCATTAACTTTTTTTAGGATGTTAAGTAGGTTTCTAAAAAAAATTTTAAGTTAAATTTAATACTTTTAGTCAGTTTGATGCAAGTTGTGATGACTAGAAAAGTTCATTTAATCCAACTAAAAAAATTGAGGCAGCAAGGATTTTTTTTTTTACAGTGGATGTATAACAGCCATAAATATTCTTTCGCCTGTAAAACTCACCAGTATTGATCTAATGAATAATTAATACCCTGAAATACACATTTACATCTGAGCGTATGAATAAATCACAGCTATACATGTATTTACTCTACCATATACAGCACTGCATCCACTCATCAGTGCTCATTCCAGTACACTGATAAATGTGGACAATTTAATTTTGATTATTACTAAAACATTGATTTATATAAAACTTCTCTGTCTTACTAAAAACAATGTATATTAAGAAACACAGGCCTTCCTACAAAAACATATCACAAGAAGGGTCATTCAGAAGATGATCATCTTCTTTTAAACATATGCATTCAATAAGTGATCATATATTGATCCTCAAATGAGGAATGCTCTCATTTGAAATGTAGGCCTTGATGCAGGGGAAAGAAGATAAAACCTGGTTTCTGGTTAGCCTTTGCGTCTCACTCTGCAGCATGCAGTGTCACTGTATGACTGTTCATTGCAAAGAATAAAATATCTTTGTTAGCAAACCTTGTTAGACTTTGTCTCTTGATCAGTAAGAGTCTCTTAGCTTGAAATCGCCACGGCACAAATAAACAGTTTTTCCTGTGAATATGGAAACTACCGTCCATCAAATTGAAAAAGCGTCTGACCTACACTGTAAATGAATGCTGGAATCCACACTGGAATCCATTTGTGTTGGGACAACATGAAGGAATTAAGTTCGCTTATTAGTTTTTACAAATTTAAGACGATAGGGTATATGGCCAGCTTTTCTTCCCATACTGATAATCTTCCGGTGAATAGTTAATGTGATTTTTTTTTACCATTTCATACGGTTCCTTTTACAGCATCTATGTTGTAATGTAATTAAAATACAATCTGTTAAATAGACTTTGGCATTTATGTAGTTGCTCAAGCTTAAAATGAGGCAAAAAGCCCTTTACTCGCACGCGCCCGTTAGAATCAGCAGGTTAGTGCAGAAGCTCCATTGAATATACTGGGGTAAAATAAATGTTCTTATTTTAAAGACATGGCGAGGAAAAATCTAATTTAATGCAGAGCTTCTTGTACAATCTGAAACCTACTTAATATCGGATACCACTCAGCCAGTGGATATCGCTAATTTTTAAAGAATACAGACCTTAAACGTGCTGATTTTGCAATGGCATACAGTTCACCGGAAGCTCTTGACCCAGGTTACTGGCAAATTAAAAGTCCTTTAGGATGCTTCCACATTTACCCTTTTGAATTTAAAACAATCAAGTTTTCACAAAAAAGTCAACTATTGTGTTGTTTGATTTTATTTTAAATAATTAGTTTGAACAAACAGAAAACATAATTTTTGGAGTGTGTGCATTATTGTTAATGTTTACCATTTTTATTTTGAGGTTTTGAGATGCTCTCCCTTATTATGTAAGGAATGCTTGCACACTAGCTAGATGTTAGAAATTTGAGATTTTAGATTCTTGATCATTCCAATGTGTTTATGTTTTATCATTTTCTATGTTGAATATGTTGTATTTTATTGCATGTTTGATTCCCTGTTAATGTAACGGTTTGGATTTTAGAAAAGCACATTATAAATGAATGTATTATTATTATTATATTTATAATTATTATTATTCAATTCATTGTTCATTCATTTTCCTTCGGCTTAGTCACTTCATTCATCTGGGATCACCAACTTATCCAGCACATGTTTTACACAGCGGATGACTTTCCAGCTGCAACCCAGTCTTTGGACTATGGGGAAAACCAGAGCACTCGAAGGAAACCCATGCCAACATGGGGAGAACAGGGGCGCCCCCCAATATGATTTTGCTGTTGATGTTATTAATTTAAATGTGCATACGTAAATTCACAATTTTTTAATGAATAAATAAATAAATAAATAAAATGCAGCCACTAAATTATTGTAGATTTTTTGGTGCCACCGGCATTGCTGATTCACTGCCCCTTTCCCTTTAAGTATGCGCTAAATAGAGGTTTGACTGTTATGCTATTCTGGCTGCACCTTGGGGATGAACCGCTGACATTCAACCACAGCAGATAAAATGACTTTACAACAACAATTTTAAGTTTGCATTACGTTTAAAAAAAAAAATTAAAGATAAAATTCAAACAGAGTTTGTTTTGTATTGTTTGACGATAGAAATGAATCACGACTTTGGGTTTACAAGATTGTACACTTTTTATTAAGAAATTGTTATTTTTTAAAAATGAACAATTGTGTTTTATCTGATTGAAAACCACAAATCCTAAAATAAATAAATGCATTTTGAAATCAGCTTTTAAGAATCTAGTTTATTCAGGTTGACTTACAAGGGCCAAAAATCCCAATAATTTTGTGGATGTATTTTGCAAAAAGATATAGTTGAAGTCAGAATTATTAGCCCCCCTTGTTTAATTTTTCCCCCAATTTGTGTTTAATGGAGAAGATTTTTTTCAACACATTTCTAAACATAATTGTTTTTTTATAACTCATTTCTAAAAACTGATTTATTTTAACTTTACCATGATGACAGTAAATAATATTAGACTAGATAGTTTTCAAGACACTTCTATACAGCTTAAAGTGTCATTTAAAGGCTTAACTAGGTTAATTAGGTTTACTACGTAGGTTAGGGTAATTAGGCAAGTTATTGTATAACGATGGTTTGTTTTGTAGACTATAGAAATAAAATATAGCCTAAAAGGGAGCTAATTATATTGACCTGAAAATGATTTTTTTTTTTTTTAATTAAAACTGTTTTTATTCTTGCCGAAATAAAACAAACAAGACTTTCTCCATAAGAACAATTATTATCATACTGTGAAAAATTTCTTGCTTTGTTAAAAGTCATTTGGGAAATATTTAAAACAAGAAAAAAACAACAAAAAACAAAACAATGGGGGCTAATAATTCAAGTGTACATCGATAGAAGTAGGTGTATTAATAATATTGTGGCTCAAAAGGAATATAAATAAATTATATTACTAGGGTCTGTATGATGAGTGTGTGTTTATAGTAATGCGTTTTGTTCAGTTTGTATATTTGTCTGTTTTTGTAAACTAAATATTGATTTTTATTTGGTTTGCACATGTATTTGCAATAAATTGTATTTGCAATAAATTACAATATTTTAAGAGTAATTAATTAAATAAATTAGAACCACATTATTTCATTTACCAGAAACAAAAATATAACATTACAATTATTACATAAACAATTATTTTTTCTTTGCCTCCCCAAGTTTTGGTGTGGCCTCAAATGGCCACCCCTAAGAAAATTTTCTGGGGGCGCCACTAGGGGAGAACATGCAAACTCCTTACAGAAATGCCAACTGACCCAGCCAGGACTTGAACCAGCAACCTTCTTGCTGTGAGGCGATAGTGCTAACCACTGAGCCACTGTGCTGCCATATTATTATTATTATTATTATTTATCAGTCTTTGAATGTAAAGTGTGGTAATAAAGTTGACACAGCATGATGGAGTGCATACCAAGTTTGTTAAAGCACAAGGAACACTCAAAAATATATATTTTCATGCTTGTTCAAACTACTTGTTTAAAATGAGCTGAAACAACTCATTGTTTGAGTTTTTTTTTGGGGGGGACAACTTAATTGTTTTATGTTCAATCCAATTAAATTCGTAAAAACTAAGCTAACTTAATTCCTTCATGTCGTCTTAGCACAAAGCGATTGTATGGAACCCAGCATTTTAGACAGATGGAAAAAAAATGCAATTCATTAACAGCAACCCATGCATGATAGTTTACGTCAGTTCCATTCACTCAAGCTCAAGTTGAACTGTTTATACTGAGAATTTACCACCAAATAAAAGACAGAATCACTTTTATTTTCAGCAGCTGTACCAGTGTGAAATGATGCAGTGTAATGTGAAGGACGTTGTGCCGCGGGTCCCGCTGCAGCCACACCTAAAATCCTGCGCTACTGCATTGTCATCTGATTGATGCCAAGAGGTAAAAAAAAAAAAAAACTTTAAATTATCCCATCCACAAGCACCTTACTTCAACATTTAATACATGAATCCCTCCTTTAGAGCTTCTCTTTAGTCTGAGTAATTGTGCTTCAGTTGATGTTAAAGCTGCATGGTGTTATAAATGCATATTTTAGTGGAGGTGCTGCTGCAGTGCAGGGTCTCAGCTCCGCGTCTGAGCTGCAGTGCTGTAAATTCACCACACTGCCCTCAATGACACTGCACAGTCATCATACGCATGCCCACACCATCTCTCAACACACAGCACTTCTATTATATCTGGAATAAGATGAATTATGCAATGCAAGATATTGCTTGACCTTTAAAAAGACTTCCTTTAGTGCAAACTAATGGTCCATTCTCTCATATTTAATATCACAAGGTAACAGTTTAAATAGATCCAGGATATTTGTTATGGGTTATATTTATTTCTTCTAAAATGAATTAAAATGTTGATCTGCATCTTCATGCCACTGAATAAATCAAATGGTTGTGAATGGCACTGCAAAACTGTGTGATATAAAATAATAATGATAATAGTATACTAAAGATTTCTGAAAACAGAGTATTTCTGTGCTTTTCATCAAATAAGATGTACACGTTTAAACATTCCACAGCTTATTTCAGAAGTGAAAATGTGTTTATTGAGGAGTGATTTCAATATCACTTACAGCAGGCTGTTTGTAATATTTCAATTCTATGCATTTTTGGAGCTTTATTTCTATATTTTCTCTAACTTTATGCATTTCTTGTGTAATGCAACAATTGATTCAATATTTTAGTGTATTATATCTAAAAGTAGTTTTCTTTTAATGGAATTAAAGGGATAGTTCACCCAAAAATCATAATTTACTTACCCTTCACTTTCGTTTCTTCTGTTGAACACAAAAGAAGATATTTTGAAGAATGCTGGCACATATTGACTTCCATAGTATTTTTAAGAAAGTTGATGAGTCACAGCAACCAACATTCTTCAAAATATCTTCTTCTAACAAAAGAAAGAAAGGTTTAAAACCACTTGAGGAAAATAAATGAGGTTATTAAGTTTTTTTAGGGTGAACTATCCATTTAAGATATACTTTTGGAACTATTTCATTGTCTTTAGCTGGTCTGGCACACTTAAAAAAGAACCATTAGATTTACTAATTGTTTTTAAAGGTAAGTGGCAGCAAACAATTGATATGGGCTGAATTTGAACTAATTAAATTGAGTAATGTTCAACTTAATACGGTAGTTAAATACAGCCCATAAACATAGTTTGCAACCACTTACCTTTAAAAACAATTAGTAAATTTAATTAATGATTTTAGCACATATATACATATAATCCGCAAGTGCTCTCGTACCTGTGTGGCCTGGAGGGATGCCTGCAGCTCCTGCAGCTCCTCCTCGTGCACTCTCCTCAGGAACGCGATCTCGTCCAGCAGCGACTCCACTTTCTTCTCCAGCTCCAGGCGGGACAGGGTGGCGTCGTCCACATCCTTGCGGTATCCCTTCAAGCTGTTCTCAGCCTCCTCCCGAGCCCGTGCCTCTTCGTCCAGCTTGTCTTTGACGCGCTCCAGCGCATCGTTCATCTGCACGCAGTCCAGGTGCATCTGGCTCTTCTCGTGCGCGAGTTCCTCGACGCGCGCGCGCAGCTCGCGGATCTCCTGCTCGTACAGGTCGTGCAGGCGCGACGGCTCGTTGTGGCGCTGGCGCAGCAGAGCCACCTCCGCCTCCAAAACTTTGTTGTGCTGCTCGAGGTTGTGCACCTTCTCGATGAACGTCACGAAACGGTCGTTCAGGCCCTGCAACTGCTCCTTCTCGTTGGTGCGGATGATCTTCAGCTCGTTGGTGATGGCGGTGGTCTGCGTCAGGTCCACGTTGTCCGGTTGGAAAGCTCCGCGGCCGGAGGCGAGTTTGCTCCGGTAGCTGGAGGATGTGATCATGGGGGACGGAGAGCCGTAGGTGCGGTGCTGCTGCTGCTGGGGTGCGGAGCGGTAACTCACCGTCACCCGGGATGGGCTGCTGCCCACGGGCACACGGCGAGGCGCATCCCCGAAGATCTTCCTGTAGGAGCTGCTCGTGTAGATGTCGCCGGAGTAACTCATGCTGGAGGCTCGAGATCACAGAGCGAGTGAGTGAAGTGTGTGTGGACGTGGAAGACAGAGACAGAAAGAGAGAGTGTGTGAGAGTGCCAGTCGGGATGGCACACCGGCGGGTTTTATAGGCAACGCATCATCTGACGCAGGGCGGTGGTGCTGGTGGAGGGGGAAACCTGCAACCCTGAGCAAAAACACAGAGTCCCGGGAGAGAGATCGCTCATTCACCGCCAGGCCTTTTGTGGCCACTCAACGGCTTTTCATGCGAGCGAGATTGGCATCATGCGGACGCTAAAAGCGAAGCGAGGATGAATAAAGGTCAAATTTTGCAAACTGTCGACCTCCAAAAGTTTCTGATATTACTTTAAAAGCTAGCAGTGATTAATTAAAATTGATTTTAATACACTTGAATATTAAGCAGGCAATTTGAGACACTTTCCAGAATGTTCTGAAGATACAGGATATTTACTTGAATATATTTTGTGGTGTAGTTGAAATGCCCATTTATCATTACTAATAAAGTGCTTCATAATATTTGTTGTTAATGAAAGTGCAACAGTTAAAATTTTTGTTGGAAAGTGCATATTGCTTATAGTTTTTAGCATTATTTGAATATAAATTAAGCACCAAATAATACTATTATAATGCATAAAACATAAGTGAAAATGTAAATAAAATAGATGCATATCTAAACAAGTACATCAAAAACAAAATACTATTACTACTACTACTACTAATAAAATTTTAACTAAATATACTTTTTACATTGTATTGAATAGTACTTAAGCACAAAAAATTATAACTTGTTGATGCAAAACAGTAAAAAAAAATAAATAAAATGAATTTATCCAAACGAGTATAAAGTAATAAAGTATAAAAATAAAATAACTTAAACCATTATTTTTTTCTTTATATTATTATCTTTTATATTGTCTATTATATTATATTACTTAAATAAAATTTTAGCACTGATTCATACGATAACAATACATACAAATATTAAATAAAGATAATAAAATAATAATAACAAAATCAAAGTAACTGTTCTGGACATTACATTTATATTATTTCCTAAATATTTATGCAAATATTTCAGATGAAATTTCTTTCTTTCTTTCTTTCTTTCTTTCTTTCTTTCTTTCTTTCTTTCTTTCTTTCTTTCTTTCTTTCTTTCTTTCTTTCTTTCTTTCTTTCTTCAATAGTTTATTATTTAAATGAAAATTAAGTACCAAATCTTAATACAGCAATGCATATTTACATTAATAAATGAATAAATTTATGATAAAACTACAACAAAAACAATCCTCAATAATAAACAAAATTATTGATGAAATAAAAGTTATTAAATTAATAAAATTATAAATAAATGATATCCTGAGATAATATACCCTATACATTCACATGTGTGTGCAGATATGCTGCATGTCTGCATGTGACTGAAGCATGTTGCAGTGGGAGGGAGTGTCTGTGTGTGTGCGTGTTGTGCTGCGGGTGGCAGGCTGAACCTCTGCAGTGTCTGAATACTGAATGAGACATAGAGGTCTCACCCCGATGACCCTCTTTGATTTGATGCAGAGTCCCGTATAGGCTCAAACTCATGATTCTGCATTCAGCTCAGACCCTACTGTGCATCTGCAAACACTCACAGAAGACGCTTCAAAGCTGTGTGTGACAAAAATGCACATGAGAGTGTGTTTTCTTCACGCACTGCTGCTGAGTCATGAGTATTGGACAGCCACACCTCACTATCACAGCACACAAACCCCCCGAGACTCACTGCGGGTCTCTGGATTCAGTCAGCGCTTTCTGAGGTCCCGTCTCTATCTGGATACTGACAGAGAGAGAGAGAGTGAGAGAGAGAGAGAGTGAGAGAGAGAGAGAGAGAGAGAGAGAGAGAGAGAGAGAGAGAGAGAGAGAGAGAGAAATATGAACATATAATTACATGTATGTATGTATTTTATTGGTTTATATTCATACTGTTCTCACCGGCCACTTTATTAGGTACACCTTACTATTACCGGGTTGGACCCCCTTTTGCCTTTAGAACTGCCTTAATCCTTCATGGCATAGATTCAACAAGGAAATATTGGAAATACTGGAAATATTTCTCTGAGATTTTGGTCCATATTGACATGATAGCATCACACAGTTGAACTCATTGTCATATTCAAGAAACCAGTCTGGGAAAATTCGAGCTTTATGACATGGTGGTTATCCTGCTGGAAGTAGCCATCAGAAGATGGATACACTGTGGTCATAAAGGGATGGACATGGTCAGCAACAATACTCAGGTAGGCTGTGGCGTTGACCTGATGGTCAATTGGTACTAATGGACCTAAAGTGTGCCAAGAAAATATCCCCCACACCACCACCGCTAGCCTGAAACGTTGATACAAGACAGGCTGGATGCATGTTTTTATGTTGTGGACGGCAAATTCTGACCCTACCATCCGAATGTCGCAGCAGAAATCGAGACTCATCAACATCTTTCCATATTCTATTGTCCAATTTTGGTGAGCCTGTGCGAATTGTTGCACAGTTTTGTTCTTAGCTGACAGGAGTGGCACCTGGTGTGGTCTTCTGCTGCTGTAGCCCATCTGCCTCAAGGTTGGAGATGTTGTGCATTCAGAGATGCTCTTCTGCATACCTCGGTTGTAACGAGTGGTTATTTGAGTTACTGTTGCCTTTCTATCAGTTTGAACCAGTCTGGTCATTCTCCTCTGACATCAACAAGGCATTTTTGCCCACAGAACTGCTGCTCACTGGATATTTTCTCTTTTTTAGACCATTTTCTGTAAACCCTAGAGATGGTTGTGCGTGAAAATCCCAGTAGATTCGATTAATCTTCATTTCTACAGCACTTTTACAATGTAGATTGTCAAAAGCAGCTTTACATAGAAGATTATAGTAAATTGAAACAGTGTCAGTCCAGTTTTCAGTGTTGAAGTTCAGTTCAGTGTGGTTAAATTTTTACTGCTGAGAGTCCAAACACTGAAGAGCAAATCCATCGATGCGCAGCTCCACAGGTCCCGAACCATGCATGCTAGCTAAACTGGCGATAGTGAAGAATTAAAAAACCCTGAGAGAAACCAAGCTCAGTTGGGCACGACCATTTCTATAGCCAAACATTTTGTGCAAAGCTGCAGTCTAGGCACCGGAGGCTGGAGAACGCTAGACGTCTATCGGTAAGAAGCTGCAGGTGGGAGAGGTCACCGGCTCGTGAACAGGTTGTCCCTTTAGGACCAATGCGAGGACTCGTCTGTTACTGGTGTCTTACAGGAATCAATCTCTTGCTCTCCACTCCTCCATAACCACCACAGCGGCTGTTCAGCTGGTCCAAGATTGTGGAAACCTCGGGAATAATAATTAAAAAAGACTAACATAAGTGCAGATGTCGTTCAAATTATAATGTCTTTAGGGAAGTGTTCCCTGCTCCGGTTGCCCTAAATAATGCAGACCAACTGTAATCTAGTTTTAAACTGCCAAAGTGTGTCTGCTTCCCGAACTGTGCCAGGAAGGCTGTTCCAGAGTTTATGTGCCAGATAAGATAAGAGAAAGATCTACTGCCTATAGTTGATTTTGATATTCTGGGAATTATAAATTGTCCAGAATTAATTGAGCGTAGTGTACCTGAGGGGCTATAATAGGCAGGAGCTCCACTCCGGGGAGCTAAGCCGTTTAGGGCTTTGTAGGTAGTCAATAAAATGTATACGATATTTAACAGGGAGCCAATGCAATGATGAAAGAACTGGAGTAATATGATCATATTTCTTTGTTCTAGAGGGCACTCTAGCAGCTGCATTTTGAACTTGCTGAAGTTTGTTAATTTGGCCAACTGGGCAACCACCTGGTAACGCATTACAATAATCTAATCAAGAGGTCCTGAAAGCATGAATAAGCTTTTCCGCATCAGACACTGATAGCATATGCCGAAGTTTGGCAACATTTTTAAAATGAAAAAATGCAGTTTTACAGATGCTTGATATCTGGCCTTTAAATGACAGGCGGCCATCAAAAATCACCCCCACATTTTTGACTAAAAGATGAGGACTGAAGTGAGAATCCATCAAAGGTGAGACAGTGTTCTAGGTTTTTGCATGTGAGGTTTTTGGGTCCAATAAGCAAGACCTCAGTTTTATGTAGATTTTGTAATTAGAAGTTTTTAGTCATCCAATTTGTAATATCAGCTATACGATCTGTTAATTTTGTAAATTCATACAAGTTATCAGGTTGAGAGGAGATATAAAGTTGTGTATCATCAGCAGAAGAGTGGAAGCTAACGCCATATTTTTTAATGATATCACCTAGCGGTAGCATATATAGTGTGAACAGTAGGGGACCAAAAACTGAGCCTTGTGGTACCCCACAGTGTACTTTTGATCCGTATGATGCCTCTTCATTAACTGATACACATTGATAACGTTCAGACAGAAAAGACCTGAACCAGGCCAATGCAGTTCCTGTAATACCAACATAATTTTCAAGCCTATCAAGGAGAATATTATGATCGATTGAATCAAATGCAGATCAGCAGTTTCTGAAATACTCAGACCAGCCCGTCTGGCACCAACAACCATGACACATTCAAAGTCACTTAAATAACATTTCTTCCTCATTCTGATGCTCGGTTTGAACTGCAGCAGACTGTCTTGACCATGTCTACTTGTCTAAATGCATTGAGTTGCTGCCATCTGATTGGCTGATTAGAAATGTGCGTTAACGAGCAGTTGGACACATATGTATATATGTGCATTATAGAACTCTATTTTGTTCTATATTAGTATTGGTATTATTATTAATTTATTATTATTGTTGTAATTACATTCATCAATATTGTTATTACTTCTATTATTTATATTGACATTTTTCACCCTGCTATGTACACTTTGGCAATAAGTGAATTGATTTGAATTGAAAAAAATTAGTGAGAAAGAGAGAGACATACAGAGAGAGAGAAAGAGACACACACACACACACACAGAGAAAAAGGGTTCTATACTGTTAGAAATGCTTCCTAAAATGTCGATTGTTAAATAAACTGTTTTAAATTATTTTATTATGACTTTATGTTTTATTTAATTAACATTTTATTTTTATTAAGTAGTTTTGATTTCTTTCCATTTAATGTAAACATTGCAAATTATAAAGCCAATAAGCAAATATGAATTGAATTGCGAGAGATGGGGATATGCACACACACACACATCCTAAAATGTTGATTGTGAAATTTACCTTTAATTATTATTATTGTAATATTATATATTTTATTTGTTTGTTTGATTATGATTATTATTTAATTAGTTTTATATGTACTATTTAAATGCAAACATTGCTTTGGCATTACATTTGTCATGAGAGAGAGAGAGGGAGAGAGAGGGAGAGAGAGGGAGAGATGTTTGAGGTTGATGGGTTCTTGATCACTGCAGTGAAACAGGAACCGACCTGATGTGGAATGTACTAATGCAAGCGGACAAAGGGGGCAGAACTGGGGAAGATTCAGGACTAGAGCATTGAATGGTTTGGTCAACAATAATAAAATTTGTAATGTTCTAATGTAGATCAAATGTGGATCAATGATAAGAAAACAATCAGGAAGAAATTATAGCCTACAGAATATAAAGTTGAGGTCAGAATAATTAGCCCCCCTGTTTATTTCCCCCCTCAATTTCTGTTTTACCGAGAGAAGATTTTTTCAGCACATTTCTAAACACATTAGTTTTAATAACTCATTTCTAAAAACTGATTTATTTTATCTTTGCCATGATGACAGTAAATAATATTTGACTAGATATTCTTCAAGACACTTCTATACAGCTTAAAGTGACATTTAAAGGTTTAACTAGGTTAATTAGGTTAACTAGGCAGGATAGAGTAATTAGGCAAGTTATTGTGTAATGGTTGTCTGTTCTGTCTTTAATTTGTATAGAAGTGTCTTGAAAGTTGTGTCTAACTGACACAACTCTCTGCGAGTGTGATCCAGGGGCGACAGTGCCTTTTCTTTAACACTATTGATTTCTTAAACAGTATTGATAGCTAGTGTGATATAATGAATATATTTATAATAAATAGTTAAACTAGCATAAATTGTTAATATTACAACTATTATAACAAATGGTGAAATAAGTATTAAAGTATTAAGTTATTCTCTTCAGAGATTTTTTAAAAATAGGTTACATCTTATACAACTATATTTTTATATTTTTTCTGAAATTATAAAAGCTTGTTTATCATATTAGGAGTTTATAGTGTTTGTATAGTGATGCTTTTTATGTTCTTGTTGGGTCTGTTGCAACGTAATTTAGTTCAGCATTACAATTTTATTGTGATGTTTCGAATGACAAAAATAAAGGAAACCGAAACTAAAACTTTCTTATCCTAAACTTTGGATCTCTCTCTTGGCTGAAATTAGGAAACACAGTCTCTTGCCTTTTTTTTTAATTATTATATATTTTTTACATTTTTACCTAAACCCCTTCATTTAGGATTGCTTTTAATTAATCCATCTTCTATTATCATTTTTTGTTTATCATTGTTGTATCTTTTATTTATGGTGTCTTGATTTGTATGTAAAGCGCTTTGGGAAATTAACTTTTAAAGGCGCTACAGTATATAAAATAGATGTATTATTATTATTATTATTTTTATTTTATTTTTTTCATGTAATTTTATTAAGATCACTGAATGTTTTCTTCCCTGAAGGCACAGGCTTATTCCAAGATAACAATGCTTGGATTCATCGCTCTATAATTGGCTCTGTGGTTAGCACTTTCGCCTCACAGCAAGAAGGTCGCTGGTTTGAGTCCCGACTGGGTCAGTTGGCATTTCTGTGTGGAGTTTGCATGTTCTCCCTGTGTTTGCGTGGGTTTCCTCCAGTGCTCTGGTTTCCTCCACAGTCCAAACACATGCGCTATAGGTGAATTGGATTAAGCAAATTGGTCGTAGTGTGTGAGCGTGTGTATGAATGTGAGTGTTTTCCAGTACTGGGTTGCGCCTGTAAAGGCATCCGCTGCGTAAAAATAGTTAGCGGTTCATTCTGCTGCGGCAACCTGTGATAAGTAAGGGATTAAACCAAAGGAAAAAGAATGAATGAAAGTCCAATTGAGAATTTATGGGATGTGCTTTAGAAGACTTTCTGCAGACACAAAATTTATACAACCCTGGATGGAAATAAATGTTGTGACGTGGCAGAAGCATATTATAATAATAATGTCATGGTAAAAGGGTGATATATATATATATATATATATATATATATATATATATATATATAAGCTGTATAAAAGTGTCTTGAAAATCAAGTAAAATATTATTTACTGTCATCATGACAAAGATAAAATAAATCAGTTATTAGAAATAGGGTTTTAAAACTATTATGCTTAGAAATGTGCTGAAACAATCTTCCCTCCATTAAACAGAAATTGGGGAAAAAAATAAACGGGCGCTAATAATACAGGGGGCTAATAATTCTGACTTCAACTGTATATATATATATCTGAGAATAATGTGGCAATGCAAAATTAAATAAATAAAACAATAAAATAAAAATAATGTTACTGGAATGCCCAAAATTTTGCCATCCATCCATCTATGCAACCATCATATGCAGACGTACACATACGGAAGTGTCAGCATTTTTGTAAATCAGCCACTAGAGGGAGGCAAATACTCATAAAATCAGCTCCTGCTCTACAGCTCTCTGCTCAACACAATGAGGCTTTTTTCAAGCACATAAACACGTTGTTATCCTTCTGACCAATGACAAAAACACTCTTTCAGCTCTATCTGCAGCACCTCTGGCCCATAATAATGCAGTACACTGTTACAAGCAATACGTTTAAGTAAAAAATATGAGCTCATTCTTGTAAATGGAATGGAATGGCCTTGTTCTGTTATGGACTGCATGTTGTTTGGTATATATTATGTGAAACCCCAACCCGGTGTATAAGCACAGAGATGGACATAACTCAACTAGAACATTTCAACTGGTTAAACAGGCACGGTTAGCACACACATATACTGTACACACGCACAAGCATCACTCTCCAGCCTTCGTTATTGTGTTAAGACCAAAATAGAGACTTTATGTCCAGGCAGGGAGGGAATTCCTTGTGCAAATCCTCCTAAAGTTAAAAATAGCGGAGAAACACAAACACCCTTTAGAGGAGGGATGGATGTATACATAGATAGATAGATAGATAGATAGATAGATAGATAGATAGATAGATAGATAGATAGATAGATAGATAGATAGACAAATAGATAGATAGATAGATAGATAGATAGATAGATAGATAGATAGATAGATAGATAGTTAGATAGATAGATAGACAGATAGACAGACAGACAGACAGACAGACAGACAGACAGACAGACAGACAGATAGATAGATAGATAGATAGATAGATAGATAGATAGATAGATAGATAGATAGATAGATAGATAGATAGACAGATTCACACACTGCAGTGTTTCTCGTTTGGAACACATACAACTGTTTTCGTGGGATTCACACTTACAGTATGGAGGTGTGTGAGCTTCAAAGGCAGCAGAGCAGTGTGTTCAGTGGAGTGCTCACTGTGGAGGGCGGATCTGTGTTTTGTCTCTCTCTCTCAGTTCTGCTCTCAGGAGATCACAGCCCACATCCATCCTCTCTGCGCTCCATCTGTCAGCTCCTCCATGCTGCTTCCTGTAGAGTGTGGAGGAAGAGGAGCCGTCGCTGCCCACTCACACTGACCCACAGCAGTCCACCGTCAGCTGCCACACAGCAGGATTCTACTTCAAACACACACACACACACACACACACACACACACACACACACACACACACACACATACACATACACACAGACGCAAGCAGAGCACCTGCAGCTTCAGTAAACATGATGGACAGTAGAAGAATTAAACACTCACCCTGACCCACAACAGAAGCAGAGCACTGTCCACCACCAGATTCTGAAGAAGTCAATTCATCCATAAATGTCCACATTTGTCTATCCACACATCCGTCAATCCATCCATCCATCCATATTTGTCAATTAAGCCATCCATATATATCTATCTACCTGTCCATTCATCCATCCATCTATATATCCACCTACTAGTTAACCCACACATTCATCTGTCCATCCATCCATCCATCCATCTGTATCCATCTGCCTGTCTATTATTAAATCTATCGTCATCCTTCGATCCAATTATATATACATTAGTCCTTTCATCCATCCATCCATTTATCCATCCATCCTCCCATCCATCGGTCTATTCATTCATGTTTGTCCATTCGTCCATCTATTCATCAATTCATTAATCCATCCATTCCTATTTGTCTATTTTGCATCCATCCATCTTGTCCATATGAATATCCATCCATATCCATCTATTCATCAGTCCAAATCTGTCCATTTCTCCATATATCCATTCATCCTTCCATATTTGTCCATCCATCCATTCTTTCCATATTTGTCCATCCATCCTCCCTTATTGTCCATCCATTCATTCATCCTTCCCATATTTGTCCATTCATCCATTCTTTCCATATTTGTCCATCCAACCTTCCATATTGTCCATCCATCTTTTTCATCCATCCATGTTTGTCCATCTATCCATCATCTTATCCATTCATCCAGTCCAAACCTGTCCATCCATACATATATCAATTCATCCTTTCCATATTTGTTCATCTATCCCTCCAACCATCTTTCCATCCCTCCATCAATCTTTTTCATTCATTCACCTATATTTGTCCATCCATCCATCCATCCACCCATCCATATATATATATATATATATATATATATATATATATATATATATATATATATATATATATATATATATATATATATATATATATATATATAATCCACCAGTATCAGTGCGGTTCTGCTGATTTCCAGGAGTCGTACTGTGGTGTGTGTGTGTGTGTGTGTTACTGATGTCAGTGATGAACACACTGCTGTACATGGAGAAGTGAAGGTCTCTGCTGCTGGATAAGCTGGTGGATTTGTGTAATCTGACAGCCGAGGGTGGAGCAGCGGGTCAAACGGACTCACACACACGCACACACAAACAAACACGCACTCAGACCCGCTAATGCTGAGATCCTGTCAGAAATATTGACCCACAAATTGATGTTAAGCCTCTGTACTACCTTTGCTCTCTATTCTATCTATACCCGAGAATACAGTAACTATACTGTACTCCACTGCAACTATATATTTCCCATCAATATCTTTGACTTGTTTTCCAGTAAACAAGGTTAATTTAGATAATCTTTCTGCTTTGTAAGCTTTTATTTAAAGGGATATTTTTTCTAAAACTGGAAATTCTGTTTCTCAATTTTTGTTCTGTTGAACACAAAATAAAGATATATTGAATAATGTTGGAAACTTGTAATCATTGACATCCATAGTAGTGGTTTTTCCTACTATAGAAGTCAATGGTTACAGGTTTCTAACATTCTTCAGAGTGAGTCAATTTTTAGATGACCTTTGTCTTGTCACATTTTAGGAATAATCCTTACTAAATATAGATTCAACTACAAATTATAACAATGAAAAAGTACATTTAAAAACTAAGTTTGCTTTCGATGCACTATGATCTGGATTTGAACAATCCCTTTAAATATTTTAAACAATATAGATTAAAAAGTGTAAAATGTTTATATATATAATTTATTCATTCATTCTTTCGGCTTAGTCTCTTTATTTATCAGGCGTTGCCACAGCGGAATGAACCGCCTACTATTTTAGCATATGTTTTAGGCAGCGGATACCCTTCTAGCTGCGAAACAACCATACACCCTCATTTACACACATAAACTATGGCCAATTTCGTTTATTCAGTTCACCTATTGTGTATGTCTTTGTACTGTGTGGGAAACTGGAACACTGAAATGCCAACTAGCCCAGCCGGGACTCGAAACAGCGACCTTCTTACTGTTACCCCAAAAGCTGATCATCTATGAATTACAGTTATAGTTACTTCCGTATTGGCTTCACGAGGGAGAGCAGGCGGTTGCCGCTTGGCTTCAACTCATTTTAAATTATTGGCTTGAACAAGCAGCATAAATCATTTTTCGAGTGCATCCTAACAAATCATACACACTAAAAAATTTGTTTTTTTGTTACAATCGATAGGCTGACTATAAACAAACAAATTAAGTTTAAATTTAATTTGTTTGCTTATATTTAGCCCATAAAATTAGTTTAAATTTAAAATTAAAACAGTTTAAAATTTCCATTCATCAATCCAATTCATCGTTTTTATCAGTGCATGTAAAAAAAAAAAAAATCACAATTCTAAATAATTGACACTTATGAATGAATGAACAGCGAGCATTTACTGTCAGATCCCCCCTCTCTCTTTTTTAATACGCAACAACACTCAGAAAGCACTAAGAAGGCTGAGGAAGAAGAGGGTGGGAAGGGGTCCATCATGGTGACCTTTACGCATTATAGCTTTGCAGCCTTAATCCAACTGGACTGGTCAAACCCCCGAGAGCTTCATCTCTTTTTCTTCTTAGTCTGATCTAAAAACCACACCTGCCCTTCCCCCTCTACATCCTCCATCCACCATCCTCCTCTCTCATCTGGTTATTGAATGACAGTTGAGATATGATCTAGTTATATTCAGACGCTCGGCCGCATATTAGAAGATCTGTGGGGCCAGAGAGCAAAACCCACATTTATACATGTAATTAATATTAACCGGAATGTCAGCACTGTGACATTAGTCTGCTTGTTGAGGATTTCATAACATTCAATTCATAAAAAATGTTGCACTTAAATGCAAAATTGGGGTTGCAGTCGAAGAAGCACAAAAAACCCTTTGAGTTAACAGTTATTAAACAATGTTTTTGCTTGTATGAAGAACTACATAATTGGATGTTGATGATACTATGGATGTTTTATGGATCAGAATAGGATGCATGTTTGTGTTTTACTCAATTCTTATTTTACTTTTGCTGCTTGTTCAGAATACTTGTTTAAAATCAGTTGAAACAACACAACTATTTAATTTTTTAATTTTGGGGGACAACTTCATTGTTTAATGGTCCAACCACAAATAAAAACATTTAAGTTAACATTCTGGGTTAACATGAAGTAACTGTGGATTTTGGGCATTTTTTTTTTCAGGGCTAGTTTGGGAGAAACGAAAAAATAATAATAGTAAATAGGGCTGCACGATATAGGAAAAATTAGACATTGCAGTATTTTTTTAACTGCAATCAATCCATCCATCCATCCATCCATCCATCCATCTATATATATATATATATATATATATATATATATATATATATATATATATATATATATATATATATATATATTATTTTTAAATATTTCCCAAATTATGTTTAACAGAGCAAGGAAATTTTCACAGTATGTCTGACAATATTTTTTTCTTCTGGAGAAAGTCTTATTTATTTTATTTAGACTAGAATAAAAGCAGTTTTTATTTTATTTAAGCCACTTTAAGGCCAAAATTAGCCACCCTGTTTATATTTTTCCCTGATTTCTGTTTAACAAAGAGAAGGATTTTTTCAGCACATTTCTAAACATAATAGTTGTAATAACTCATTTCAAATAACTGATTTATTTTATCTTTATCATGATGACATTAAATAATATTTGACTAGATATTTTTCATGACACTTCTATACAGCTTAAAGGGACATTTAAAGGCTTCACTAGGTTAATTAGGTAGGATAGGGTAATTAGGTTATTGTATAACGATGGTTTGTTCTGTAGACTATCGGAAAAAATAGCTTAAAGGGGCTAATAATTTTGACCTTAAAATGGTTAAAAAATTCAAAACTGCTTTTATTCTTGCCGAAATAAAACAAATAAGACTTTCTTCAGAAGAAAAAAATATTATCAGACATACTGTGAAAATTTTCTTGCTCCGTTACACATCATTTGGTAAATATTTAAAAAAATAAATTAAATTCTAAGGGGGGCTAATAATTCTGACTTCACCTGTGTATTTCGATGT
Organism: Danio rerio; assembly: GCF_052040795.2. Classification (NCBI taxonomy): domain Eukaryota; kingdom Metazoa; phylum Chordata; class Actinopteri; order Cypriniformes; family Danionidae; genus Danio; species Danio rerio. The sequence continues at coordinate 14,524,131 of NC_141025.1, forward strand.
AATTCCACCAGATGACTGAACTCTTTTTGCAAAGGCTTCAGATTGATTAGGATGATTTTGTAGCGGGGTGAAATATGAATATATTTTATGTAATTTATTATTTACATCTAATAAACAAAATACAGTCATAAATAAACACAATAGAGCAAATGTTAAAGTGAAATAAACAGTGATTTATGATTTTCTGGGGAGAGTATAACAGGAATCGGTTACAGAAACTGAATAATCAAATGTAAATTAACAATGCATAGTCTTCATCATATAAATCATTCTATAAAATGAATCTTTATTAAACTTCTTTATGCTCGATTAAACTGCTGACAGGCCTCAAAAGCACATGCAGATGATTAACTTTCACTCTATTGTGGTTCAATTCTGAGTCTCCGCAAATCTCATGTGTTTTGACCAAGCGGCAATCTCTCGCTCTCCCTCGTGAAGCAAATACGGAAGTAACTGAAACTGCAATTCATCAAAATTCCAATAGTCCTGGCTCCATATGGAGCTAATTTCCATTGAGCTCACTGTTAGAATGGCCAACTTTACAGCCTGGTACGAAGAACGATTTTGGTCCATATTGCTAATATTACCCTTCATTACAACTCTGAGGGGGTGAATGTTTTTTATAACTCATCCGTTTCCTTTATATCAAGTTTTATTAAGTCTGCATAATTAAGGGCGTGGCCACTTGAGTGACAGCTAGGTCTGACTGGTTGTCTCGTCACTACAGCTGACTCCGGCTGATTAACTACTGAACTCGGCATATCCATCGTATTTGTGTTTTGTTTGATTTGGCTTCACACAGTCAGTCAGTTGACTTTTGAAATTACTTCTTACAATTATCAGATGATATGGCTGGCTGTGTGCACCTAATTGTGCATACAAGCCATTCACGTGGCCTCCATTGCCCCGGTGAGTCAAATTATAAACTTATATCTTCTCTATAAAGGCATTGGTCTAATTTAAGACTATTCATCATTTATAATGTTCTTTAGACCTGTAAAACACTCCAGAATCGGACAGATTGATTAGCTGTAGGCTCTAGAACGGTCATCTGAAACGTTGTCATACAGTGTTATGCTGGATTTCAATAATAGTCTTGCATTTACTAACACAGACTATATTTGAAGTGTTTGGAAGTAATTCGTATTTTCCTCCTGTGGAAAAACATCATAAAAACAATGTTGAGTGGCTCAAAGTATTAGAAAAGTGTTTTAAAATGTCTAAACACTTATATATAGTTGTATTCTATATCTTATACTATATCTTTTATATAGATATAGTATACAACCAAGCATGTGGTCAGTCACGGTGACGTCACGAATACTACGTCCATATCTTTTACAGTCTTTGGTTTTGACCTGTGGTTCCTGGTCATCTATAAATCCCTATTCAACACTGCATATCTTTCAGTGTGAATATTGCAGACGCACATGTTGTGATATCAATGCTCAAACAATATATTGTGCAGTCCTAATATTAAATATTTAAATTCCCAACCATTTAGTGGTTACAAACACAATTATTTTTGCTGCTTGTTCAAACTACTTGTTTAAAATGAGCCAAAACAACGCAATTATTGTGATTTTTTTAGGAAAAGCTTCCTTGTTTTATGTTCAATCCACCTTAAACTCTAAAAACCACTGAAACATTAACACAATCCCCAACGATATGAATTAATTAGCGTTATCTAAAAGATGGATTTTAGAATAATGAACAGCAACACAGTCTGTACAGTTTCAGTTTTTTATTTTAAGTTCATTCCTTTAACCACATATTTAGCAGTCAACACCAAAGTAGCCCAATTCTTAAAAAGTAACAGCATAGAAATGTCCATTTCTGATTGGATGTAAAACAGACATAAACCTCTTTTCAATTTAGCTTAGAAGAGGCAGTATATGTTCAAGAATGAGTGTGTGTGCGTGTGTGTGTATGCGTGTTGATGTATATTTGGAAAGGTGTGAAACACCTGAGACGCAGTCACGATCAGTGGGAATGACTGGCGATGGGTTCTGATAACATCTACTGTTTCCATACATTTGTATGTCTTAAGGCTTCAGCCGTTTGTACTCTGCGTACGGTACATAACCCATATATACAAAACAAAAAAGTAGTACATCTACCCCCGCGGTGACATCATAGACTGTGACAAGCGCAGCGACGGGACAAAAATCTGAAAGCGTGTTTTTGTAGCGCAAAGATTCACATCAGTGAGATTAACAGCACCGTAGAGTCTTTCACATGACATTCGCAAGTGCAGCACGTTCTCTATGTCCCGCCACCGGCGTTCACAGAAGACTGCGAATATCAAAAGGGGAAAAAAATACAAATAAAAAAAGGTGGAACTTCACAGAAAGCAGAGCCGACTTCGGTGGGTGCGGGTCGGGATCATACTCGAGACACCATTTCTCAACAAGACACAATCTTGAGAAGGAAGTTCACTTTTTAGTTTGCACCTTTTTGTAACAAATAAAAACAAAACATATCAATACGAAGGCAAACAGCCCCAAAACCCCTATTGAAGAAAGAGAGAGAGAGAAAAAGAGAAAAGAGTTGAACCCTTTCTCTCTGTCTGTGGACAGTGACGTCACAAACAAGCAAACATATATACTGTATATTTATATATATATATATTTATCTTTTTTTATATATACAAAACTCCCACATTCCAAAATACACCGTGCTCTAATGCTCTCATGGCTACAACTCAAACAACTTTTATACTTTTCATTTGTTTTTATACATTTTTTTTGGATTTCGTTTTTAAATTCAAAACTACCCAACAGCAGCAATCCGTACATTAAGAAGGAACAATCTGTTTGTTTAAACTCTATTTTTGGTACATCATTCTAAAGTGTATGTGTATATACACACACACACTATATATCTGAAATCAGTGTATACTCTAGAACACAGGTGTCAAACTCAGTTCCAAAAGGGCCGCAGCTCTGCACAGTTTAGTTCCAACCCTAATTAAACACACCTGATCAAACTAAATGAGTCCTTCAGGCTAGTTTGAAACCTACAGGTAAGTGTGTTGGAGCAGGGTTGGAACTAAACTGTGCAGGGCTTCCGCCCTCCAGGAATTGAGTTTGACACCCCTGCTCTAGAACATAAGACTTAAACTGGATTCCTGAAGGGCCGCAGCTCTGCACATTTTTACCCCAACCCTAATCAAACACAACTGATGCCACTAAACAAGCTGTTCAAGACTCTGTTCTCTGTGTTCTTGGAATTGAGAAACAGCCAGACTCATTGCGGAAACTGGTCTTGCCAAGTTACCTCAGAAGAAAGAACTCAGAGGACCGCGAGAACAGAGAATGCGTCCTATGAGAAATAAGAAGCGGTGTTCTTCCTGAAGGTCACGTGACCTCCACGTGTCTTTAATGGAAAATTATTTAAACATTATAGCATTCATACAATGATTTATTGTTTTTCCCATTTTCAAAATATATATTATGAATAAATACCTTACATATATACGATGCACAATACAAATAAAACTGATTTTAATACAAATTTCAGCAATTAAACACTCTTAATGTGCTTGTGCCTTCATAAAGATTTTTTATGGTGATGTGTCAGTCTCATTTAGGAAAACTCCTGAGACAAAGAAGTTATATCTCTGAACTTCAATAATAAATCTATATAAAATGCTGCGCTTCCCACCGCCTTTATTCAGTCAGCCGCAATGACTTCTAGGACTTCTCGAGCAAGTTTTGCACTCAAGTCTGCATCAATGCGTCCTCGATTTCAAGAACACATCCGGGAACATTTCACGTGTCCTCCATTCTTGCAGTCTTGGGTATTGGAACTGAACTCTGGCGGTTGATGATGCTACACGAGAACACAAGATCATTGAAGAACGCATATCGAGAAACAGCCTCTTTTGAACACCTTGATTAGTTGGATCAGCTGTGTTTGATTAGGTTTGAAGCAAAACTGTGCTGAGCTGCGGCCCTCCAGGAATCGAGATTGAGACCTGTGCTCTAAATTTTAATTTGATGCGACAGTACATTCAAACACAGATCCTTCACTAGGCTTCCTACAGAGCCCACTTTACTCACTAGTGTTATAAGAAAACGCTTCTCCAGGCACGAAAATCACAGGCTACTCTGATTACCCACTTTCAACAATCGCAGTGCCACCAACACACCAACAAATACATCCCAATCAACAAATTTTTTTTAATGCAATTTATCTCACTTTTTAGTTTTTTTTTTTTTTTTAAACGTTTTTAGTTGTCATTTTTATATTTGTGCAGGAAATAAAATATATATAAAGTTTTTCGGGGGGCTCTGTGAGCGTCAGGTTAAAAGATAATCTAAAACAAGATATATTAATACCCCAGCAAGCATTTTTTGTTTTTAAAATATAGTAGTCTAATAAACATCTAAACATAGTTATCTTGGCTTAATTTGGGCAGTCAGTGACAATCTAATACACTTTTAAAAATAGCCCAAAACTAGATTAGTCGTCAAATAAACAGAAATGAATGGCTACACATATAAAGTCTGTCTAATCCCAGCAAACAATTTTGTGTTTAATTAACGTCTAATAGACATCTAAATGTAGGCAGCTTGGCTAAAACAAGGCTAAACTTGGGCTGTCAGTGAAAATCTAATAGACATCTAAAAATAGCCCGAAACTAGACTAGTCGTCAAATAAACAGATTAGACAGACTTTATATGTGCACTCATTCATTTCTGTTTATTTGATTTTGAATTAGATTTTTACTGACAGCACAAATTTACCCTTGTTTTACTAAAGACGACTATGTGTAGACGTCTATTAAACATCTATTAGACATCTTTTAAAAACAAAAAAAAAAACGCTTGCTGGAATCTGTTTATTTGACGACTAGTCTAGTTTTGGGCTATTCCTAAACGTCTATTAGATTGTCACTGACAGCCCAAATTTAGCTTTGTTTTGGCCAAGACGACTGTTTAGACATCTATTAGACATCTTTTAAAACAACAAACTCTTGCAGGGATCTGTTTATTTTCACTGACCACCTGAATTTAGCCTTGTTTTAGCCAAAACGACTATGTTTAGACGTCTATAAGACATCTATTGGACATCTTTTAAAATCAAAAATTGCTTGCTTGCGTCTGTCTATTTGACGACTAGTCTAGTTTCGGGCTATTTTAAGATATCTATTAGATTTTCCCTGACAGCCCAAGTTTAGCCTTGTTTTAGCCAAGCTGTCTACATTTAGATGTCTATTAGACGTTTATTAAACACAAAATTGTTTGCTGGGATTAGACAGACTATGTATGTTTAGCCATTCATCACTGTTTATTTGACGACTAATCTTGTTTTGGGCTATTCTTAGACGTCTATTAGACATTGACTGACAACCCAAGTTTAGCCTTGTTTTAGCCAAGCTGTCTACATTTAGATGTCTATTAGACATCTATTAAACACAAAATTGTTTGCTGGGTACCTAACTATATAGTGCAAATCTACATGTTGAAACGAACAAAAAAGGAGAACTGAAGCAACTAAGGCAACCACTACTCGAATATATTCTTATATATAGATTTCTGTCAATGTAAATCAAATATAAATACTTTATCAATATACGTACATATAGGGTAGATATCTCTGTTTCTGTGAACTATATACACTACATTTAGCTGAAATGGTAAAAAGCTAGGTAGCAGGAGTGAAACTGCAATGCAGTGCTGCGGCCACACACACACACACACAAACACACTCTTACAATGAGGCTGATAGCGTAGGATCAGAGGGCTCCGTCGCTCATACAGCAGGTAATCTGAAGCCTTTGTGTCAGTGTGTCTGCAGTCCATGCAATAATGCTAACCTCCGCTCTACCATGGAATGTGCTTCTAGAGTCGCCCTGGGGCTGAACAGTCAAAAGAAAAACAAAACAGACAAACAATGCATCAGACGTACCCAAAAAACCAAAAACACACGCCACTGTCCTTAGAGAGAGAGGAAGAGATACCTGAGATCCAGACGGTCCCACCCCATTTTTCAAAAAACCCAACCCACAAACCCTTTGACGAAGAATCTCATGCTGCAAACGCTCCGGCCCATTGCTTGCTGTAGTTGAAGGAACTTTTCAAGATGGCAGATCATATTTAAAGTATTAAAATAATGGATTTTCCTCTGATTAGGAAGATCCAAGTCCATTTGAAGGGGTGTATTGCTACCACCTTGATGATTTAGCACAGCATGAGCGTAAATATTCAACCAAACCAAAACATCAACACATCGGTGATCGCTGCAGAATCGGGTGTTTTTAAAACAGTGCAGGTAGATATTTTAAGACTAGCTAACACACTACTGCCTGATACATCACTAAAGTAGCTGCGGTCCCTTCGGCGAGACGTTTTTTAGAAAAACGAAACATGACAGCACATCTTTTTTTTGTAGTTTTTTTTTTGTTTTTGACACAAAGCGATCCTTGCCTGGACGGTAGAAGTAGCCCTTTTTTTGCTTTGATCTCGCAGCTTTCACCCCAAAGTCCGGTCCTTGGTTATTATTATGCAGGATGAGGCAAAACTGGAGTGTTATAAAAGGCCACTCCTACGGACGTCGTCATCTAAGTGCAAAATACCATGCTCTGGTAGGTTAGCTTACTGGTCAGCCCTGTGTCTGGACGGTACAGTTTTGTTTGAAGGAACATAAAGGGCTGTGTAAGTCAGCCTGGGTGTGATTGTCCCAGAGAGCGACAGTGAATAGGCAGTGGGTGTGGTATGGTACACATTCTTCATCTGGCTTGAGGTCTTTAAGGGTCTTTAGGGGGGCTTTCGGGATGAGAAATGTCTCAAATCGGGTGCCTCTCTCCTGGATGATGGGGTGGGAGCGAAGGCAAATGAGTGGGAATAGTGATGCATGATATTAGTTTTGCGCTGATATCTGATAGGCTGTTATGTTTTCACTCCTATATGCCGATAGATGATGCTGATTTTTGTTTTATAAGTGTCAGGTTTGTAATGTTTATTCTCCATAACCTGCAGCTCTTGTTTATTAAATCAAATCAGACTTGATTTGATGACACCAATCAATGCTAATTGATAATGAATAACAAATATTTACTCACGATTTACTCACAATACTCAATATTTACTCACGATTTACTAAACCTCAAGTGGTTGCAAACCTTTATGAGTTACTTTATTCTGTTGAACACAAAAGAATATATTTTGTAGAATGCTGGAAACCTGTAACCATTTTTCTTAGTTGGAAAAACAAATACTATAAAAGTCAATGGTAGCTGTTTTCCGGCATTCTTCAAAATAACTTCTTTTGTGTTCAACAGACAAAAGAAAGTAAAACAGGTTTTGGACAAGTGAAATGTGAGTAAATTATGACACGATTTTTAAGCGAACTAACCCTTTAATCGGAACAGAACTAACTTCAAACTAATAAAACAAAACTCATTTTTAGTATTTTACTTTTAAAAAAATTTCTGCGTCCTCAGAATAAATCTTATTTCCTCGTAAGCAGACTTTATAGAACCCTTGGAGGAGGCTGATTGGGGAAAAATGGTTTCTCCTTTCAGGGTGTTTCACATCAGTGGTTCGGGTCATTTGGTCTAGACTAAGAACAACATAAACTACATTGTAGCAGTTTTCTGCCGTTTTTAGCTCCTTTTCACACCACACGGATTGCTTTGGTCCGAACCAGTTGAAAAAACCCAAAATGCAGTCATGTGACAAAATCCACATCACTAATTGGCCAGATGTTTTTTCTAAATTGCTTTCGAATGGTCAGAATTAACGTGCCGGAAAATGCTAACAGAACTCCCGCAAGTGCACAAACCGGCAGACACAAAATGTCGCTTTATACTATAGAGGGACGACTGTGCTGGCTGACTGTATCTCTGGTCACAGTATACTATATAGTTTGTATACGTCACTTTAGATAAACTATCCATTTTTGAAAATGAAGTGCAGCTGTGGCTGGAAAACTGTTTTAATGCATTTTAATGCATTTTAATGCGGCGAAAGCGAATTGCAAACCACTTCAGAGTCATCTAGTTCGGATCATGTTCTCAACACAAATTAACTGCTCCACGGTTAGTCTGAAAGCGTACCAAGACCAACTATTTAAAGAGGTCTTGGTACACTTTTTTGGTCCGCTTTTGGTGTGCACTCGAGTGCAACTGCTACATTCACACCTGCCCAAACGAACCGCATCAAGAGGAAAAACGAACTCTAGTGTGATTCAACCGAACTAAATAAGGCAGGTGTGAAAACAACCTTAAGGCTCGTAGACACCGGGATGCTTTTCTTTTGCGTTTATCTTCAGCGTTTTCGAGATGTTTTTCCGGATTCAAACCCAATCGAACCCAAAAGCTTCTGACACCCGCTTGTAACACAGAAGAAGACAGAAAGTTGACACGTTTGTTAAAGTTACTGGTTATTCAAATAAGCATGGATGGTTCAAGTAGCAGCTCCAGCTCTAGCGATGAACAAATTATTTTTGTTTACCAGTGCAATAAGCAGCGCTACGTTCATATTGCCTCTGGGCATCTTCTTTAATGTGTGCTCGCATTGAAAGTTTTGTGCTTGAGCACCTCCAAATGCTGTTTACTTTAACTTTACCAGCTCCAGGCATGTGAACAACAGTGGCAATCTAGATGGTGGAAAAGAAAACGAGCATGAGGCATTTAAAAAAAAATGACGCCTGTTGTTTTGCGCGTTGGTGTGCACGATCACATTGCCGCCCTTTATTTAGTCACGAGACATTAAACATCGAAGGAAAACACGATGTGAAAACACGAACGGTGTGAACGGGCCTTTCGACAGATTCCATTCATACGAATAGTCTTACTGGGTGGTCACCGGGACCAGGAGAGGGTGGTGACTGTTAATAAATAGATTACTGATGTTGTACATCATACATCGAGTCAAATCTGCGTTTTAAATCTGGCAATTATAAACAATGAAACTTTTGTGAATGTAAATCTTACTGCTAGCTACTCCTAGTGGACAATTAAGTTACTGCAGTGTCATAAATCAACATCATCTAATCGGCAAGGCAGAATTTCAATATCATTCTAACATATCCGAAGCTAACATTATCAGCTGATTTGATCAAACTTTACAATAATAATGCGCATCGCTAGTGGGAAGATCTGATTGGGCGAAGGTGAGGGGATGTCAGTGCGGCATATATGAGGTCTGGTTGGTGAGCGGCTCATCCAAATCCAATACTTTTCTCCCGTGTTTCCTCCTTTGGACTGGAGCAAGAATAAGAGCTGTGAAGGAGCTGACACCTTTCAAGTGTTAGAGGAGGAGGAGCCGTGCGTAGGTGACTGGAGGTACAGGTTGAAGTGGTGCGGGATGAGTGGCCTAGGAGTGATCTGTGCTCTTATAGACTGCAGGCCAGCACCAGGCTGTTCTCCTGAGAATTGGCGAGGCGACGGAGACTTGCACTGGAATAGCCTTCATCGCTGCAGCTACTGCGCAAGCTTCCCCGCTCGTCCGAGTCGCTCACGCTGCTGGTGCTCCACTCCAGGTCACCCAGCAGATAGTCTGTGCCCTCCACGTCAACATCCACCTCTTCTGTAAGACAAATAAAAAACAGAAAAAGGTTGGGCAGATATTCACTCATTATTCTTAGTAATGTAATGCAATTTAACGTGTATTTATTTAGAGCATTTATAGAACATTTAAGCGCTTCACAATCAGGGGGCGGGGGGTGTACACAGGGTTACACCCCTACACTTTTAAGAGAAGTGCCATAAGATTTTTTATGACCATAGAAAGTCAGGACCTCGGTTTAATGTTTCATTCGAAAGACGGCGCTCACTGACAGTATAGTGTCTCCTTCACTATACTGGGGCATTAGGACTCACACAGACCGCAGGTTGCTGCTGTTCTCACTAACACCACTTCAACCTACTTTTCCCATGTGGTCTCCCATCCAGGCTCGACCCTGCTTAGCTTCAGAGAGTAACCGTTCTTCGGCTTCAGGGTAATATGGCGCTTGCACTATCACCCTGAGCATTGCTGCAGTGCATTGCAGTGGTCAAACTAAAATGACACAAATGCTGTATCCCAATTTGCACAATAAATGGTATTCAAATAAAGAATTAGTATGGTGCAAATCATACTATGTTCAAATTCCTTCGTTATCATATTGTATTGCGAAGATACCCAAATGGTTCACTGTTTTCTGAAGAAATTCAAAGTGCTGATCTGTGTGTCCTTTAACAGCAATTAGAATTACAAACAAGAGTAGTTCAAGTGTTCAGATACTTTAATGTATAGAATAGTTCAGAGAATTGACAGGCACTAGTTTGGAGCAGAGAGAGGGAAAAGGGATGGTAAAGGATCTCGAGCCGGGAATCGAACTCGGGTGGCCGTGTATATCATGGTGCTATATATTAGCGCACTTAACCACTAGGCACTGACAAATATATAGTTTTAATATTTAAAAAACATCATTATACTTATATATAATTATTTAAACATTATTATATAGAATCATTATTAGCAATAAAATCAAATGCAGTATAGAAATTAATTTTAATTGTAATTATCGATGATCATTATTATGATATAAAATTATAATTATTATTATCAATTAATTATTTAATTATTATTATATACAATTATTATAAATTAAAACAATAATTATTATATAGAATTGGCGACACGGTGGCTCAGTGGTTAGCACTGTTGCCTCACAGCAAGAAGGTTGCTGGTTTGAGCCCCGGCTCAAGTTTGCATGTTCTCCCCATGTTCATGTGGGTTTCCTCCGGGTGCTCTGGTTTCCACCACAGTCCAAAGACATGCGCTCTAGTTGAATTGAATAAAACTATTACTTTAGCTTCAATAAACTATAAATTTGTTCCTTTTTAATACGTATTAATAATTATTAGATAGTGTATGTGTGTGAATAAGTGAGTATGGGTGTTTCCCAGTACAGGGTTGCAGCTGAAAGGGCATCCGCTGTGTAAAACATATGCTGGATTAGATGGTGGTTCATTCCACTGTGGCGACACCTGATGAATAAAGGGACTAAGCCGAAGGAAAATGAATGAATGAATTATTTAGTATTACCAGTTTTTTAAGCTCTCAATTGACAAAACTCAAATTGCAAGAAAATAAAGGGTGGTGTATAATTTTTTAAATGGTCTTTAATTACAATTATTTAAGATATTTATTATGAAAAAATATATTATTAAAAATTATAATTATTATCAATTATCAATGAAATAAATAAAGTTAAACGATCATCAGGGTAATTGCTAAAACTAGTGAAAACCCCCCCCACCATTGTTGGCGGATGATGTTAAAACAAATGTCTGACATTGTGTCCACACTGCATGCAAGTGGTGTGACACGACAAACAAGATTAATCACATTATAATCAATGAAGCTGTCAGCAGTGCACACTCAGCTGCTTATAAAGGCAGTGATCCAGTTTTCTCATAACAAACATTCACAAAACCATCATCAGCCAAATTTTCCTTGATAATCCTCATCTATTGTCATGTATGCACAACACACTCAACCAGGCTTATGCAGCATTGTTAACACCGAATAAAAATCAATTCACATGCACAGAATCTGTAATGGCATGCAATACGTGAGCTGTAATGTCATTTGAGAACTTGTTTTCAATAAATCCTTATTAATGTTACAGCGTTTTCATGTGCAGTTTTGAAGAGCACTACGTTTCGTCAATCTGGTCCATTATCTCCATGGCAACATTCCAATTTAGGTGTTAAAGCATTCATCATGTTGCGGCAGTCTGTCTGTGAGCCATCTGTTTGCAGGACAGGCCACAGCATATACAAAATAAACTCCCAGAGAGACCCGTATTTGTCTGAATTCAGAGAAAAATTACGTGGGCTTCATGTGTGATCATCAAACTGCGCATGAATCGTATGTGTGTGATGACAAACGGTTCTAAGTAGAATTATTAGGTGCATCCCAAATCGCATACTTATGCACTACTCTACACCATTTGGTAAGTATTGCATTCACACTGAGATATCCGTTTTATTCTACAAAGAATAAGTGCACTTTCAATAACCCCTATGCACTTATTCAACCGTTAAAATAAAGTGTGGAATGTTGGACACTTCACGCACTCAACAGTCGCAGTTTTAATTACATAGAAGAAGAGGCAGAGCTATCGGGCACTGATGTTGGTGAATTCGGTTATAGCAGGTATTATTTGGTAGTTTGGACATTTAACTCAGTAATTTGGCAACTATCTGGAAACAAGTTTGAATTTCCGGTGAGTAAAAAAAAATTTAGTGTTCCATTTGGGACGACACTAAATTCATACTATGCCCTTGAGTGTGTAAGTGCATAAGAGCAAAAAGGGGATTTAGGTGACTTTGAACGTGGCAAGGTTGTTGGTGCCAGACGGGCTGGTCTAAGTGTTTCAGTATTTCAGAAAATGCTGATCTGCTGTGACGTTCGGTAGGGTCAGAAATTGGCATCAACAACATGAAAGCATGGATCCATCATGCCTTGTATCAACAGTTCAGGCTGGTGGTTGTGTAATGGTATGGGGGACATTTTCTTGCCACATTTTGGGCCCATTAGTACCAATTGATCATTGTGTCAACGCCACAGCCTACCTCAGTATTGTTGCTGACCATGCCCATCCCTTTATGACCACAGTATAACCATCTTCTGGCTACTTCCAGCAGGATAATGTGCCAAATTATAAGGTGTGAATCATTTCAGACTGGTTTCTTGAACATGATAATGAGTTCACTGTACTCAAATGGCCTCCACAATCACCAAATCTCAATCCAATAGAGCACATTTTGGATGTGGTGGAACATTCACATCATGGATGTGCAGCAGACAAATCTGCAGCAACTGTGTGATCCTATCATGTCAATATGGACCAAAATCTCTGAGGAATATTTCCAGTACCTTGCTGAATATATGCCACGAAGAATTAAGGCAGTTCTGAAGGCAAAAGAGGGTCAAACCCGGTAATAGGAAGGTGTACCTAATAAAGCGGCCGGTGAGTGTAGTATGCCATTGGGGACGCAGTGATTATCAGAGATTTTCTTATTATGGGGAAGATAAAAAAATAAATGTTTACCATTGGAAAACTCCTAATGCTAACTCGGTCACATGAAGCACGTCTTAGCCAATCACATATTGGCTTTTACTATCCTTCCCTGCATACTGCCACTTCCCTGCATACTGCCATAGAGGCAACTTTATATATATATATATATATATATATATATATATATATATATATATATATATATATATACCTTATAGCTTTTGACAGTTAACATTCCATATATATATATGGAATTAGCACTGTCGCCTTACATCAATAAGGTCACTGGTTTGAGTCCTGGCTGGGCCAGTTGGTGTTTTTATGCGAGTTTGTGTGTTCTCCTC